>NC_136781.1:582745-650317 GCF_947034865.1 Barbatula barbatula | reverse complement strand
ACTTTTTCCATCATTTAACTCGTTCTTCATGAAGTCAATCTTCTGCACCGGTGAAGGTCCTTCGGGAATAAAGACTTATTGTAAACAATCGAAACCACGGCTGATCAGCTATTGGTTCACGGGAAAAGCTAAAAAGTCAGATCTCCCTTGCACATGTGTGTAGTTGAGATTGTTGCTCATCCAGACGCACTTACAGTGACCGAACACCGGTGCTGATGTGTAAACACAGATGCTCATTTCATTTCATTCTCTCTTTTGTTCCGTTCTGTTGATCAGCGCTCAGTTTATCTATTAACGTAAACAATGCTAATGTGTGATGGAGAGAGAGATGAGAATGCATCAGACATGGATGTTATTAGCCACGGTCACATCTCTTTAATCAACAGGTCATTCACATTTTCTATTGACAAACAAACACACAGGAAGGATATATCAAATGTGCATTAAAACATGTATAGAAAGGTTCATTCATGTTGATTCGGAAGCATTTAGGACATTGAGATGAATGTAAAAGTGTCCTAACCATGAATTCATCCTATATAAGAACCTTAGGGAGACATGGGACGGGACATTAATAGGAGTTTCTCTGGATTTGCACATTCTTGGGAACATGTAAGTACACAACTGCATGAAATATATCACACCGTGCAAGTGAGTTTGGGATATTCCATAACACAATTATTCCACATTGTGGGATTAAAACACACGAATAATGCAAAGAATCCCAAATAATAACCTTAAAGGAGTAGTTCACTTTAAAGCCACATTTCCGTGTGTTTATTTCTTGACATTATTTTCACATGACAGTTAATTGATCAGGATAATGGACATTCTCATTATTCTCGCCACTAAATCTCTTTAAAGGAGTAGTTCACTTCAAACTAAAAGAATTGTTGCCTAGCCAAACAATAAGTCAAGCATTCCGAGGAAGAGCAAGTCATATATTTATGTTATATAATCAAGTATTATTGTTTTCTTGGAAAAGGACCAATCGCACGAACATCCTGATCAAGCTGCGATGAAACTGAGAAGAACCCTGTAAAGCTTTCCTCAAAAGCCTCACAAATAAACACACGGACATGTGAGTGAATTATCATGCACTTTTATTATTAAAGGGAACTACTCCTTTAGAGAGAATCAGAATCTGTGAGAATGATGAGAATGTTCATGTTTGACTGTGATCCATCTAAATTAACGTTTAATGTCTCACGTTAAATGTTTTTGTCAAGTATATTAACTTGCATTCATTCTTTTGATTTGGGGGCTAACATAACGTTTCTCAGAGGATGTGACATTTGTATTCCCATGATGCATCTGCAGGGTGAACTGATGCTTTATCAGTGTGTGAATCAACAAGAAGGCCAAGCGACTATCAGGCTACCTTCTGCTCCCGGATCATACGAGAAGACAATACTGCGGTGTTCATGAGATATCACTGAGAGGTTAGAGGTCACACACAACACAGACTGAACGAATCCTAAAACGATTCAAATCTCAGCATCCCTACATGAAAAACTGTGACTAGCGTTTACTATAGTAACATTTACTACAATTGCAGTGTACTATAGTATTCTGTAGTATTTCTATAAATTGCTAAGCTGCTGTTGATACAGTAGTAAACTTTAGCATTTACTATTATAAAGGTCGCAAGCCTTACTGCTCAGATCAGATTTTTTCTATTCTCACTATTTTCAAAATGTCCTGTTAACACTCGGACTTCCGTGGCTAAAATGTTACTACACTTTACTATAGTAAATACTAACGTACACATGTTAGATGAATAGCTTTGCTAGTCAAAATGATTTGCTGTAAAGGGCTCTCTGGAGTTTATTCTTAAGGCCATTGCACATTGAGTCCGAAATGATAAATATAGGAAGTCTAGTACATATATGTAGCACTGTACAGCCCTGGTTATCCATTTACATGTATTCATTTGGCAGACCTTTCTATCCAAAGCGACTTACATTTTATTGTACTATACATTTTTTTCTTTTAGGTATGTGCAATACCCGGGATCGTATCCATGACCTTGGCGTTGCTAGCGGAAAGCATATCCCTGCTCATCCCTTATAATTTTAATAAAAGCAAAGTTCTTATATGTAATAAAACAAAATAAATGATATCCTCACATACTCTTTAACAAAAATTTCAAAACACAATTTATAGGGCAAATGGGGTTTACAGCCCAGCTGGAATCTGATCAACCGCATGTCATCCAGAAGCTTAACTTATAGTGAACACAGCCAGAAACATTGGCTTAAGAGTGTAATGATGTTTGCGCTGAACGGGATAAGACCTCAACCAAGACCCGATTCAAAAGAGCACCTGCTGTTTAAAGAAAAAACTTTGATACGTTTCAGAAGTGAAGCATGACACCACAAGCTCATCTTACCTTAGTAGGGGTCTTACTGCTGGTGGGCATCCTCCTTGCCGCCATGGCAACCAGAGCACACATCAGGGCGGAGGAGAGGACGATAAGGGTGAACACTAGGACCCAGGGGAGACTGCAGAGGTAACAGAGACCACCGGCAGAGGTGCAGATGAGCACGTGCAGGGCGGAGCCCAGCAGACACAGCAGGTAGAAGGGCAGCGAGAACAAAGACGCCGCCAACGGGATGTTCACCACTGCGTCTCTGCTCAAGGCCTCCGGCATTGCCAACAGCAGTAAGATCAGAACCTGCAGAGATTCAAATCAGAGTTTTCCAAACCACCATCTTTAAACCGGCGTGTGTTTACACCAGATAATAAAATCACGTTCATCAGTTTCACGAGGATCTAGTGTTCTGGAAAAGATGGTCTACAAGAAAATGCTTTTTCACCCAAAACCCTGACATTGACATGCAGCCAAAAAGTGAACCAGAGATTTCTGAAAAAAGAAGATGGAGATTTAAAAGGACCGTCAAACGCTGGCTTTGAAACTCTCATCCGGTCCCCGTACGCTTCACTCTCTCGTGAGTACCTTAATTGATGTTTCTCTACGGGACGTCACGCTTGAGCCAATATTTGAAAAGTAACATGAAAAACAAAACTTCCTAAACTTTACTGTCAGAACTTGAGCTCGGGGTCAGAAACAGTCCTGTTAGTATTCGAGACTGCCGATCATCTGTGATAAAACCTTTTCGGAGTGAAAAGTGCATGCGCATTATTCCACACCTGAGACGTATAACTAACTCCATTTTTTTATCTTCTCTCTTTTAACCGTTCAATTCCAAATATCCTTCTGAGAACATCTGGTGAAAAGACCCGCTGAATCTCGTGCAGGCAGGATCGTCTTTGACTGTGGTGGTGTATTTTTGCGCACATCTATTTTGACCTTCATCGAACGATGTTTCTCGTTGTGCTGCCTGCTGCGTCACCGTTCTTTGCTAACCTTCTGGATGAAACAGCAGAAATAAATCAATACGGACAGTTACAAACTCTCTAACAACACCGCCAGATATCTTCATTAAATCTTCATTAATATCTTCCTATATAAAAGTCTTGTTAATTTCAAAGGATTATAGCATTTTTAATAACAAACTTCCGCTGAAATATCCCCAGCAGTCTCCTCAAGAGAATGAGTCTTTTTTTTACTATTTTTCTCTTTGCAGGTATATTATACAGGTTCATTTTTAAAGTTAAAGCATTAAAGCAAAAGCAGAATAGACGCTGCGTCCGAATTCGCATACTATGACAGTGCGTACTGATTTCAATGAATTACGCAACTATCAACCCTTAAAAGAGTATGTGTGGTGGTAGTATGAATAGATTTCGGACGTACTGCATCCACCATGTTCTATTGTCATGTGACCCGTATGCTCTTTGACGTATTAACATCAACCTGTAGGCGTCGATACAAACATAATTTATTCACCAGAAATCCATGAATCTGTATATACATTTAAAAAAAACGGACACCCGCTTTGACGTTTTCCGCTAGTCCCTTTTGTAAAGAGCGTAGTGAGGTTTGGACATACTACTCATGATGTTTTCGCTTACTATATAGTATGGAAGTAGGCGATTCTGGACGCACGGAAGGAATTAGTCCATTAAAAAAGATGCCTAAATGGTTGGACAGAGTGATGCCGTAGACGAACCATTTCTGGTTCCACTCAGAATCATTCAGTCAAAGATTCTTTAAAGAACCGTTTCTTATATTTTTATAATCCAAAACCAAAAGGACCTTCTATGATGTGCAAAGGTTCTTCGGATGTTAATGGAACTACTTAGACAGAAAACGTTCTTCTATGGCATCGTGAAGCACTGTAGATGACGCTCTGTGAAGACAACAATCCAATGAATTCTCAACAGTAAAACAACTAGGTACTGCTATACAATAATCTGATTCGATCTAAAATACACGGACATTATAAAAGCAAAATGTGTTGCAATAAAAGACAGCTTCATATTTTAATTTCCGACCCAAGGCTTATTTCAACAGAGAGAAAGCTCCTCAGGTGTGAGACTCTTGTGGGATGTTCAGGAGAGTGTGTATTGTTAATAATTTGGAGTCGTCCCTCAGGGGACACACAGAAACAGAACAGCCGACGGAGTCTAAATGAGGTTCTTTCATGCAGTTCACCTCAAGAGAAAAAGCACTTCACCAAAAAACCTGCTACCTAAAAATACTACAGCAAACCAGCTAGGAAGAGCGTTTCAAGAGCGGTCATACTTTTCATTAAATAATGAAACAGTTCAGCTCAACACTTTTTGGACAATTACTCCCTTATGTGTTTGTATTTTTTTCCATATTTTAGAACAATGAACTCATGGAAATTACAAATGAAACAAAGGGAACCATTGAATTATGTTAAAATAAACATAAATGAAAATGTGTTATATTTGATCATGTTACCTTTTGACTAGAATCTGCAGAAATGTTTTCTTGTCGTTTTGTCAAGCAGCTTCTCGAGGTCTCACCCCAAGATGCTTTATAAACAATATTAAAGGAGTTCCCATCCGTTCTGTGCTCTCATTGGCCGCTCCCTCTTCATTATTCGTTTTATTAAAGCCACAATATGTGCATTTGGAGCGCTAGATGGTGCACTTTTGGAAACGGCAACAAAAGGCGAAGCTAAATGACACAAATGTTATGTAGGAGAGTAGAATTATGGGACATGTAGTTATCTGTGGAGATCGCCCATCATGTTCACGGACGAGGTAATGAATGAATTTATTTGATGTCATCGTGGCTTTATCATGATTGTTTGCTAAATTATATTTTTGTCAACTAAACTAATTTCTGACATTCAAGCGTACACTTTCAGATTAAAAGTCTTTTAAAACAACAAGAAACGTTTGTATATCCTAAATCTTTTGACCAGTTGTGTCCATGAGCCAGAATGAGACGTGAGATGCAGCATACTGGAAAATATCTTGGATGAGTTTAGACCAGCACGATGATCAACTTTCATTTCTCTTTTGCTGTTTTTAGGAGAGGAAACACATGATAACGCTGTACATCCCAGGTGTGACGGACTGATGGATGAGATAACCTTGACTGATATTCTGTGTGCATTTAAGTCAAGCGTCCCGTCCCGACACAGTCCAACAGTTGTATCTGCAAAAGTGCAATCAATAATGGAAGTACCGCAGTCAATCAATACAACATCCAGCCAAATAAGGTCTTAAGGACACGGAGACCACTGGGACGAGGAACATGAGAATGTCATAAAGTCTGAGGTCAGTTGAGATGGAGGTTTTATAATCAGAGTCACTACAACACCTCACATTAGAAGTGGATATAAATGCAATACACATGACACCTTTACGGAAGAGGAAACCTTAACAGGTTTCAAGGACCTGGTGGGAATTGTGCGGCGCCAAATCTCTCCGACCGGCACGTAGTCTGGATGCGTTGTGTGCCGTGAGGGCTGGCGAGATCTTGATTGTGAATGTGAGGGAAGAGAAAGACTAATTAAACTCTTAATGAGTTGGCAGAGAGAGTCAGTCCTTCAAGCCCACACATCCATAAGACCTCTGAACTCACATCATGTCTCCTTATTACCAGCCGAGGATAAAGAACAAAATACAGACCTCAGTCAGAACAGACCCTCTTATTTCAATTAACACACACGCACGCACGCACAACCAGACTTGGATCGAAGCAATAACTCGTTCAATAAGAAATGTGTTTACCGCCACAAATTTTTAAACGGTTAACATATAAACAGATTGGAACTGACAGGAACCGGTAAAGCAGCTTAAAGGCATAAATGTTGAAATTTATTGTCAAAGGATTTATAGTGTTTTTAGTAAATGATTGTGTGTGTGTGTGTTTGTTTGTTGTTCCTAAGTGCGTTTGTGTATGTGTATGTTTTTGTGTGTCTGTTTGTATGTTGTGTGTACGTGTGTTTATGTGTGTGTTTAGCTTTCCTGTATCTCAGTGTTAAGAGCATTGTGTTAACAACACAAGGTTGTGTGTTGGATCCCAGGGGATTGCATGATCTATGTATAAATGTGTAGGATAATGCAATGTAAGTTCCTTTGGATAAAAGCGTCTGCCAAATGCCTAAATGTAAATGTGTTTGTATGTGCGTATGTGTGTTTGTGTGTGTACGTAAGTGTGTGTGTGTGTGTTTCTTCGTGTGTCCGTAATTTGTGTGTGCATATGTGTGTCTGTTTTCTTTGTTGTGTGTACGTGCGTATGTTTCTGCCTGTGTACGTATGTGTGTACGTATGTGTGTTTCTGCGTGTTTATGTATGTTTGTGCGTGTGTGTGCGTGCGCGTGTGTGTGTGCGCGTGTGTGTGTGTGTGTGCGCGCGTATGTGTTTGTGTGTCCGCGTGTGTCTCACCTGTAGAACGAGTATCATGCCAATGATCATGGAGTACATGTCATATTTGCCCAGTTGTTTGCTGAGGGCTGAACTCATGGCCTTCAGAGCCTCCAGATACTGTTTGAGAACCTTCTTGCCCATGTTACCCAGAACCTCTGAGGTGTTTCCATCAATGTAGAGCTTCATCCAGCTGCCGTGAGACTTCTCCGCCACTCGAAACAGCTCGTAACCGTCCTCTGTGAGAGGGGAAATAAACAAAACACACATATTCAATATTTCATGGGTTTCAGTAGAGAGCCCTTAAGTTTCACATTAGCCCTTAAGAATGTTCTTTGACACTATGTTTTTGGTGCATTGGTTACTATTGACAAAGCCATGGTTTAACTATAGCAACCAGGTTTTACCTTTGGTTTTTAACAAAAAAAGCTTTTCAATACCAGGGTAATTTGTGGTAAACATGGTTTTAGTACATGACATCATTCTCTTTTTAGACTGGCGTCATGAGACTTTTTCATTTTGTTTAAAGTAGTAAAAACACAACTCTTGAGTTTTTCTTAATCTATTTAAGTAAATAAGAAAGCTAAAAATATATATATGGTAGTCTCACCTTCTACGCTATAGAAGTTTACACAAGTATGACAACTACCCGCAAATGTGAGAAAGGTCCATTCATGCATACTTCAAAAAAACTACACTAGAAACAGCACAACTTACCAGCACTTGTGCTATGTTATTTTATTTTATGTACACCGTTTAGATGATGAATACTATGTGCATTGAGATGCAGACACGCACACACGCTGCTCTGGGTCATGCGAAACCTGCTGAATGTTTAACAACAACTTTGTTTTTATCCGCCTGCAATCTGTGTCTGTCTGTGTAAGCAGTAGAGATAAACCGAGACGTGAGATCACGTGAAGCACAGGGCAGAAAATGGAGATAAATGGGACAATACCAACATATTAGCGGTTAAAACAGAACATTAAAGACGTTTGAACATGAATGAATCCTCATGAATGTCTTCTCACAATAATAATGGAGTCTGTGATTAATCCATTACATCATTAAGCTGAATGAGTTCATTAATCCATGTCGTCTGTTATGCGGTGCTGTGACAGTGAAACGTGGAAATATCACAGGTGTAAACGCTAATAGCCGCCGCCATAAGAGCAATGATACTCATAGAGAAACACAGACAGTGTGCCCTTGTTTCTCTTTAAGAATCACAGGTATCTGCCTAATGAACAGATAGATAGCAGAAAGACAAACAGAAAGACAGACAGACAGATGGATATACAGGCAGACAGACAGATGGATAAATGCATATAAAGACAGACGGACAGATGGATATACAGGCAGACAGACAGATGGATATACAGGCAGACAGACGGATAGACAGGCAGATAGACAAAGACAGACAGACAGATAGATGGCAGACAGATGGATAAATGCATATAAAGACAGACGGACAGATGGATATACAGGCAGACAGACAGATGGATATACAGGCAGACAGACGGATAGACAGGCAGATAGACAAAGACAGACAGACAGATAGATGGCAGACAGATGGATAAATGCATATAAAGACAGACAGACAGATGGATATACAGACAGACAGATGGATAGACAGGCAGATAGACAAAGACAGACAGATAGATGGATATACAGACAGACAGATGGATAGACAGGCAGATAGACAAAGACAGACAGACAGATAGATGGCAGACAGATGGATAAATGCATTTAAAGAAAGACAGACAGATAGATGGCAGACAGATGGATAAATGCATATAAAGACAGACAGACAGATGGATATACAGGCAGATAGACAAAGACAGACAGACAGATAGATGGCAGACAGATGGATAAATGCATTTAAAGAAAGACAGACAGATAGATGGCAGACAGATGGATAAATGCATATAAAGACAGACAGACAGATGGATATACAGGCAGACAGACGGATATACAGGCAGATAGACAAAGACAGACAGACAGATAGATGGCAGACAGATGGATAAATGCATATAAAGACAGACAGACAGATGGATATACAGGCAGACAGACGGATATACAGGCAGATAGACAAAGACAGACAGACAGATGGCAGACAGATGGATAAATGCATTTAAAGACAGACAGACAGATAGATGGCAGACAGATGGATAAATGCATTTAGACAGACAGAGAGAGAGGCAGACAAACAGAAAGGCAGACAGATGGATAGACAGAAAGATAAGTAGGTAGACAAACAGAGAGATAGACAGATTGTTGAATGTATAGAAGAGCAGACAGACAGAGAGTGAGGCAGGCAGACAGATAGAAAGACAGTGTGTCAGTTTGTTGTCTGCAGCGTGTCATAAAGACAGATGTCTTGTCTTCTTACTGTCATGTGACAATAATGCAGAACGTCACTCTGTAAGACTGCAGTGCTACACCTTCTTCACACACTGCTCATGATGTACAGAGTACATACTGCTCAGTATGCAGCAAACAGAGAGAGAGAGAGAGAGAAGAGCAGGTGAGGAACTGTGGTTTTGTGCTGAATCTGAATGATAAGCAGGAGATCTCTCACTCTGCTGTCAGGAAACAGGACAAATCATCATTTCATTGACAGGTCGCTCAATCTTTCGTCCTCTGCTTCATTAGACTGCAAAACAATGATGAAGCGTTCTCAACATCTTAATGACAAAGACACGAGGAGCAGCCGAGTAAAGCATGTTCCTGTGTTGGTCTCCAAATCAGAAAGTGTTAACCATAACTCGCTGGCAAATTGGCTGGCAAAGAAACAAAAAAGGCCCTAGCAGGGGTATGAGGAGAACTGACCCTTGTGAAAGGTCGGATTGTTGTCCTGCAGGAGACAGCTGAGCTGATGTCCATTAAGCTGAAGGAACCGTAGCTGATTTCTGAGCGACAGATCCTCAAACACGGCTGGAATCAAACGGCCCACGCTGTTCTTAGAGATGGGTAACCCCAGACCCAGGGCAAGGGTGGGCGTCAGATCCACCTGCTCCAGAACACTCGGCTCCTCAAAGCCACCTGCAAGAGCCAGACACACATGACATGAATCACAGCAAGATCATACAAACCTTCAAGATTATCAAAGTCAGTTATGGAGGTCCGGCAAGCGCCTCACGAGAGACCCGCCCCAGAGAGTCGGAAGACTTTACTCGTTTTAATACGGCTTTACCGGAAGAGCGGCCATATTGAGCGTTGCATTACTCGCCATGCATTGTAACGGCAGTAGAAGAAAGAGAGAAAGAAAGAAAGAAAGACGATGATGTCACCATCAATATGAATGAGTAAGAGATCACAAAAAAGAGATCACACAGGAGAGAGAGAGCGAGAGAGCGAGAGAGCGAGAGAGCGAGAGAGCGAGAGAGCGAGAGAGCGAGAGAGCGAGAGAGCGAGAGAGAGAGAGAGAGAGAGAGAGAGAGAGAGAGAGAGAGAGAGAGAGAGAGAGAGAGAGAGAGAGAGAGAGAGAGAGAGAGAGGTCCACATGGGCAAAATACCTTATAAATCGTACAGAACAATATTTATTTTGAATGTAAAAATGCTGTTAGTTTTCTATGATGTTTAGATTTAGGTGTATGGGATAAAATATACAGTTTGTAGAGTATAATAATAATTACACCTATAGAGATAATAAACCAGACGTGTGTGTGTGCGTCACAATCTATTCCAAACTTGAGTCCATATAGATGAATGCATTATGAAACTGAGGAATAAATGAACGAATGCTTTAGACGCCGATGAATCAGCGGATCATTTCTAACTACTGGGGCGTAAAATCGTCCAGCGACTCACTGCAGAAATCCTCTAACACAATCACACGTTCACGAATATTTGGCATTTGATGCACTGTGGGCAACGGTGAGATTCCATGAAAGTCAGCCAGATAAGAAAGTTAAAACTGAAGATTTCTGCTGAGGCAGTCGAGACTCAAAAAAGCCTCTTTTTCTGCAGACACTGTATGACTGAAACTGAGCAACATACAGTCACTGAAACACTTCAGTTGAGCTATATCATGACTTTAAAGGAGTAGTTCACCATCAAATTTAAATGTCATGATAATTCACTAAACCACATGTCACACAAGCCGTCGTGTGTTTGAGAACAAAATGTAGGTTCTTCTCCATGATTTAAACAGGGGTCTGCACCAAATGTACTATTGCAAGAAATATATTTACTGTATGTTAAAAAAGTATTAAATTGTTTAGTTTTCTTGGAAAATGACCAAATGCTTTGCTAGACCAGGGGTTCTCAAAGTGGGGTCCCCTAGCGGTCGCATTGCGAAAAACGATTTCTTGCAGCTTTTTCTCTTACTCCATACTCTGGAAACACGCAAAAAACATTTGCAACATTATTGACTTACTAATAAATAAGCAACAAATCATAAATGTCTGTTGTATTTAAATCGTCGATGTCTTGTTATGCATTTAAAAGTGTCATTATCATGTCACATGGCAGAGCGCTCCTGCTCTCTCCGTTCCCTCACAAACAAGCGTTTCCAGAGAGAAGAGAGAATCTGCATAGGACGAATATAACCCCTTTCAAATAGACATGGTATAGCTAATATGGCTTAAAGTCACTGAGACAGGATCAAGATTTTTATACAGCGATAGTATCATTTGACATTTCATAAAAGAGCATAATCCATACGCTGATATTCATTTAATTTGTGTTGTATATTTTCAGATGTGCCTTTTTACATTAATATTGTTAAAGAAGTTACGCAGCTATGCCACTTTTATATTAAGGCCGTTTCTGCCACTGAATAAAAAAAATGTCAAGCGTTATCGCAACTTTTTGTCTCTCAGTTCTGACTGCGTTTCACCGCAGTTCACACTTCATAACACCCAATTTTCATATCGCACTGCTGATGTCCTTATTGCGAGCTTATGTCACGTAATTCTAAAAACAAAAATACTGACTTGATTTGATTAAAAGAAAAAGAAGGAAAGCTATTGTCAATTATCACTACACCCCGCCAACGTAAAAGGATAATAATAGCTCATAAAATAATTGTATTATAATCACAGGATTTTATCCACGTGTTCATTTTAACAGTAAGCGTCTGTTGTGAAGCACTGTTTGCTTAAATGACATAAATAAATACAAGCCCATCATATTTCCTTTTGAATTCATTTTTAAATATTGAATTGTCAATGTTTTGTGTCTTTATTCGATTGCCACAGTGTATGATAAAACATTTGTTTCATGAATCATAAATACTAAAACGAAACACTGATATGATTGTGACATAGCACAACAAGCTGTCAAATCACTTTGTCATCATTTACTCACTCTCAACTTGTTCCAAACCCGTATGAGTTTATTTCTTCTGCACAAGAAGATATTTTGAAGAACGAAAACATTTTAACATAATTGAACTTCCATGTGGACCAGACACAGTTTGATTCCCCATATTGTTCAAAATATCCTGTTTTGTGTACATCAGAAGAAATAAACTCATACAGGTTTGGCACAAATTGAGGAAAAAATAAATAATGACGGTAAATGATGGAAGAATTTTCATTTGGGGTGAATCATCTCTTTATTGTAATGAATAATCTTATCATTATAATCTTCATCATTTAATGTTTGAGTTTGAAAGAGCTATATGTCTTGTTACTGTTGATTTATGAAAGCTTTTAAGATAAACTACTTAACGTGTAAATGATGACACACTGTTTGCAAGTATAAGTGAAATTAATGTGATTTAAGATGTGTTTCTGTTCCATAAAACAGGTTTGAAGCTCTTCAAATTGTAGTTACCATAAACTTAATCACTGTTTTTGTTCATAAATAGCTTTATGGTCCCCAAACGGTTTTCAGTCCCTGACCCCCAAAATAACCAGGGGAGGTGGGTTTTCAATGTATTCAAACATTGCGCACATGCACTTAATAGGTCTATTCAAATAATTTGATAAAGGGTATTTTGTGCTGAAAATTAAACGCATCTTATGGTTTAACTCGGCGCTGCAGATTGACTTGCGGCACTCACAGTAACCTAATGCGATTGCTAAAGTGATATTGACACCTCCAGGGGTCACGAGCGAAGGGGAGGAAATTCCAAAGGTTTTATTTTTTACTTAAAAATATTAGTTATGTTATTTAACATATCTTATATGTTTTGTTGTTATTGATGAAATACGGTATACATATTAATGAAAAAAATATATTTCTGGTAATCATCTTGCAACCCCCCGGGGGTCCCGACCGCTTCTTTTGGAGCCCTTGCGCTAGACAACACCCTGATTTATCAGCTGGTGTCGTGAAGAGCCGTTTCAAGCTGTGATTTTAAAACGTTAAAGTGCATTATATGCATAAGAAGCCTGGAAAGCTTTCCTCAAAAGCCTCAATTTGTTTTCAGATGAAGTAAACACACGGACATGTGACATATGTGTGAATTATCATGAACTTTTCATTTTAAATTGAACTAATTTAACTTAAACACAAAGCCACAAAATATATGTCTGTTATTATATGAAAAGTGTCAACACTGCAGATGTAAAAGATGTGCATTAAACATCTCTTGGATATGACTTAAAACACATTATCTCCCAAACAGATGTCTGTATAGTTTGCATATTCTAAGAATATCTGATTTAAAAATGTTTAATTTTGCTGCACGGTGTGTTGAGTTATCTCTACTGAGAAGTCTCGCTTTGCTTAAATGATGCTTTTCCGTTTCTGCAGTGTATGGGCACGGTAAAACCCTGGTGAAATAAGAGACGCGCTCTAACAATCTGTTTTAAAGCTGCATAGAGATTAGAAAACATCCGCAGAGTTCAGACACACCGGCACACCGTCTGGGATGTTATTTATAAACATGTTTACTGTGTGCAAAGCTCTTCTACGGGAGCCAAAACCGTATTAGAGTCAAAATAACGGAATACAGCTTCACGTCTGGCCAATATACAGCAGTGACCCTAAGAGAGACATCAAATATACAAGGCAAGCTTAAAATGACTCCAGTTCAAACCGAGCAAGTTTGCCGTTGGACAATCAATAAACTATCTGCTCATTTTTCCCTCTTGAACTTCAAACAGACTCGTATAACCTTTATATTTGGAGCAGGAATGTAGCTAACCTTTACTTCATGACGCTTTAAAATAATGTAATTTATTGCCCCCAAATGAGTCACGTAAGCTCACCCGGGACCACCGGAGGCTCACCTTTCCTCCTGAAGGCGGGGCTAATGAGCACGAGGGGCGTGTTGATTTCTGGCTCTGATGATCCGCCGTGACTGCCGGTTTCAGTCATGCCGTGATCTCCACACAACACCAGCAGGTTTGGCAACGTGCCTTCAGATTCCTGCAACGCACAGAACGTGTACGGTACATCAGTTACGTTCACACAAGATTCACAAACCAGAGAGCGCAATGACAGAAGAGCTCAAGCTCTTATATACCAAAGCTGACACGCTCGTTTAAAACTCAGCTTCACTTTTTGTAGACAGAAACATAAGTGTTAAAAACATATTTATTTCTTTCGTTACAAAACAACTCAATTAAATTGGTTGACTTGGACTGAATAGCAAAGTAAAGTGGCTCAGAATAGAAGTGAAATCCTGAAATACTACATAAAATAAGGTAAAAATCTCACGATGAGAGGTCGTAAGAAGCTGTTTGATGAAGAAGACAGCAGATTTCATTCATTTTGAATTATTTCTACTAAAGTTTCATTTCAGTTACGATTTCGTGAGTTTACAGCAAAAATGTGAAAGACAAATGAGTGACCCTTAAATATGTGCTAAGAATTCATTTAGATGTCAGAAGTTAAGGTTTTGATCTAGTATATACTTTGCACAGCGTATAACTTTTATGTGAAAAGGTGATTCCAGAAAGCAAACAAACAAAATATCCCTCATGAAGACACTCATATTTGTGTTCGATTTGACTCAATTCAGAGCTCTGATGTGTTTGTATGATGAATATAAACTGTATATAAGTGTGTGTGAGATCCTCTTCACTGGAGCAGATCACTGCGGATTTAAAGCTGAGCCGTCGACACACCTCTCTCTCTCTCTCTGTGTCATCAGGGACACGGGGACGATCGAGTCGGTTTCACATCAAAGAGATTCTCAGTGTGTTGGGCCGCTTGAATCCCTGAGCGTTCAGCACAAGCCGTGTCTCACACGCTAACAAGAGTCCCCTCACACCGAGCGAACGTTCATCTCTACAGGATTCTGCTCATACAGCTGACTTTACACAAACAATAGTGAAAGAGGACTAATGCACCAAATCAATACTGTTCATAAAGATTAGGACCGCAACATTTATCAGAATTATAAGTGAGGATATAGAAATAATTTGATTTTTATACTTTAAAAAGTTGAAGAAAAATGTTGTCAAAGCAGAGAGACGTAAGCCGGGTTTACATCGCCGATGGTTTTATGCGCATTTTGAAGTTTCGAGTGGAAATGCCAACTTTCGAAATTAAAACCATTCATTCGCAAAAAAAAACCTCAAGCGAGCATAAAAACTTTTTTGCAAATGGTTTTTATTTTGAAAGTTGGCGTTTCCATCACTTGTTTCTAATACGAAACTTCAAAATGCGCAGTTAATACAAATAATGTGAGATGGAAATGCATTTCCCGAATAAACTCAGACGTAACGTGACAAAGCGGCTGTTACCGTTGATTGTTGTTGCGTCGCCTACTTATACTACGCCCTTAAACTATGTACTGTTTTTGTTATGGATAACTGTCATAAATGTCCAAATACAGCTCTTCCTTACATTAAAGTACTAATTCATTTCTTATTTTGTATGTAATGTAATTTTTACAGTATACTTAGATCTATTGATTTAGCGAAACATCTTTTATTGAATTTTATTAATGCAGTGTAGCGTCACTAAACTCCGCCCTCTCACGGTAAATTGTGGGTCATTTCAGCTGTTAAGCGTCCATGGATTCCCGCTCTGAATCAGAAACAGTAGACCGTTCAGGTACTTTGAGAATACTCATTTCAGCATACTATGCAAAAACGTGCGCAAATTAATACCTAAGGTTCAATTATTCAACAATTAATTTCATGTGATAATACGACATACACTGGACTGAAATGACCACAATACATCTAGACAATGATGATTTGAAATGAACATTTGGAGCGCTCTTTCATTTGTTCCACAGTTACATGTTTTCTATCACAGCATGAACATAAATATCACAATATTGCCGTACAGTCATTTGTGTTGTATAACAAACATCACAACATGTGAGAATCGAACATCAAACTCCTGATGTAGAAATAAACAACCAATGATGTATAATCTCAGATTCAAATATTCATGAGCTTGCAAATGACTCTCTCTCCTCTCGCCCGAGTTAATGTACGTCAATGACCGGCACCATGAACCAAAGCATTACAACCCGCCGTCGCCGCCTCACTCACAGGCTATTATCCGCACACACAGAGCTGAAAACAACAGTCTGTATTGACATGTGTGTTTTAAACACCACAAAGCAAAACAGGAATATGATCATTCTGTTATTGACCCAAGACTTGAGAGAAAAAGCTGAACTTTCCTTCCGGTCTGAACGCTGTTCTCTGAGCATCACCGTGATAAAAGGCTTAACCCAGCAGTCTAAAGTGGATTTCTGCAAACTGGTTTAACTGGTTAAGTTTGATGCTGTGCGCTCTCAAGCAGTTTCAGAACACTTGGATTCCAGCTGCGAGTTTGAAATATACTGCAGGAAAACCGCGGTATGGTGATGGATGAGTCTGCGGCTGTAAGACTGTGTTTTCACCCTCACGCTACAGGGGTTAAAATCTTTCAGCAGAAGGAAACGGAGTCAAGAGAAGAATATAAAGTGTGTTTTCTCTCGTCTTTATGAGGTGTTTTAACCGTTACCCCCCAGATACTTTCTTGTTACCGTAAAAAACTCATTCAGAATAGATTGCTTCCCCCTGTGACTCAATACTACAAAGCTTAAAGGGAAGCAAAACTTTGGAAAGCCAACCAGCTGGAAAATAATTCAAGCGAGCGCCGGGAGTAGTGTTGAAAAGCTCAGTCTCTGGATTCACGGTTTGTGGACTTAACAGACATGTTTGAGTTCTGCACAAAATAAGAGTCGTGTGAAAGCGTTAAAGGGACTACAGAAAAGTGAGTTTAAGAACAAGAAGCTAAAATAACACAAATGGAAAATATTTGACTTCCATTGGGGAAGAGTGTGGGACATTCTGAAATCATTGCGAGATTTAAATGTAGTGTAAGTATGAAGTAAAAAGTGTGTAAATTCTTAATGTAAATGCATCGGTCTGGTGTATTTTGAGAAAAAATATCTTGTTTACATAACTTGTGCTATAATAGTAAAAGAGTAAATGTTAGTGTACAATTGGGCACAAAAGTAAAAGTGGTGACCCTTTGATAAACTGCCTTTAATACAGACTTGTTATCAATTACAAAATTCCTTCCATTATGAAACTATATAATATATACATAAATACAATATATAATGCAATATATTACATAATATAATAATTTAAGTGCATCTATTTCTATTAAGTGTAAATTCTTAATTTAATATATTGTTTATATTTTTTTAACTCGATTTCCAAATCTATATTAAATGAATGTATATATTATTGATAGTTAATTTAGAGGAATATTACAATTTTCTCTAAGAGTATTGTCAGTCGTTGCACCCTGAAATCGACCTGTAACATAAAAGTGATTCACTTTAAAACGATGCTGCCTGTATGCCAACTGCCAAGAGGTGTGTTCGACTGCGCAGACAAAACCAACGTATCGCCAGAACCATTTAAAGCATCTGGAGCAGTCGGTTCTCACAGCAGTTTGTGACGTACACGGATCTGGGAAGAGCCGCTTTCAAGTAAAACCCCAGTTCACGGGTGCAGATCTTGCACCTGCGTTTGGTCTAAATGAAAATGGGTGACAAATGCTTTGACTAAACGACTTCGCATGCTAGCATAGAACGAGTCTGAAATCTGCTGCCAGATTGTTAAGCTCTTGTGTGTGACCAAAACGGTCGAAAACCTCCAAAAGAGGACGAGGGTGCAGTTCATAACTGACATAGTTTCTTCCTATAGAATCAGGCAAGAATAAGTAGATGCTTGTCATGTGGAGGTTGCATGCAAAACTGACTGTTCAAAAATCTGAGGGGGCGCATGCCAATTTATACCAATACAGTTTATTGACTAGACTTGCTTCGTTGTGACTTTTATGCTGGGAACGGTTAAAAATTCCAGATTACAACAAAAACTGTAAAACACAAGACTGAGAGAGAAAGAGAAAGAGAGAGAGAGCGAGAGCCCACAGGCTTCAGTTTGACGTTTGTTATAAACACAAAGTGATTCTTCACACACAGCAGCGGCAGCAGGGTTTATATATTCAGGTCGACGGCGAGGAGTCTCCTCTAGAGATCCTTTAATACGGGTTTGATTCAATTAAACAAGAGTCAAATAAATCACAGAAACACTTCAAACAAAGAGCTCAACACAAATTGAGAGAAACAGACGTTTGTCATGACTTCATATAGTGTTGTGATAAGTCTTCGCATCCACTGTCAGGTTAAAGAAATCTATTATCAGTGTCTGTGAAAATATGATATAAAGTGATGCAGTTCAACTACAGCACAAGAGTGACTGAAAGTGACTGAAATCACACAGTACCATAATACCTCGGTGTATAAAGCCCACGGTGCGATATTTATTGCAATATTTCAAATGACAAATGATGACTTTGATAAGCGTCCTATTTCCATCTTTTTCTCATCATAACTGTTGCTTTAAATGACCCATCTCACCCTTTATAAAATAATTGCACCAGATGGACATTGCCAGTCGGTATGTTCTGTGGGTTCAATCCATAACCTTCCGAGTTGCCGATCCAATGTTCCACCCATTGAGCTGTAACTTAAAACTAAGATACTATTGAATAAACTTAAATTCATTATGACCTTTTCCCCAATGCAGACTGTGAATTACGTCCTTACGCACATAAGCGAAGAATTTACCCATGATGCTTTGGGGCTGGATATAGTGTCTCAAAATCAGAGAATGTTTAGTTTTTCATTCAATTTCATTTTATTTCGACATCATCTTGCCCAAAGGTGATTTTGTTCAGGTAATAAATGGTGTCCTTACATCAAGTAAGAATAAAGCACGACAACTTTCTTCTCCTTCAAAACAAGCAAACAACAGATTTGCATGTCATTATACAGCACAGACACAAAAAACCCAGCGTGGGTGAATTTATAAAAGCATGGCCCATTTCACGTCTCAAACCTCGTCTTCAGAGAAGGAAAATGACGTCCAGGAAAATGAGGACAAGAAATAAAAGCGTAACATTGTTTTGGGATTCTCTGAAGTGTTGTAATTTATACGCTGTGCATACGTTCGAGTGGGAAGCTCACAGTATAAAACACAGAACACAGCGTCAAGGTCCAGTGAAACAACCCTGAAGACCAGCAGAAACCCAAGAGAGGGCCAGAAGCGTTTCTATAGTGTGGAAATCACTTCATTTGAGGATCATTTGGGAGCGCAGAGACAAAGAAATGGAGGAATTGTTCTGTCTGAGGAGAAAAATGATGCGTTCGTCTTTAAGGGCGAGAGACGAATGCATCAGAGGAGAGAGAGATGTAGATGTAGCACAGAAACTACAGACGCATGTGAAAACCACTTCTGCACCGCAGAGATCTTTTGAATCTTTGTCATTTCTATTAAATGTTAATGACATTAAATAGAGAGCAAATGTGGGTCTCAGATATTTATCCGGAGAAAAAGACTTCGAAACAACTAAACTCATTTGATTCTCTTTTTATTTGTCCTACAGCAATATTACTAATGCTGCGTTCGCACCAAACGTGAACAATGGCGTTCCTCGCTCATTCTTTCTCGCGGGAAAAGTTCTCACATAAAAATTTTCACATAAGTAACGTGAGCTGACAAATATCTTCAATTTGCAGGGAAGACGAGATTGACGTCTCGCACCGCCTGCTGTGCGCTCGTGTCTATTCACTTCTTTGCATTGACTTAGTATTTTATTTCACGCGTTTGGTGTGAATCCCCCATAAGACTAACTTGATTCTCAATATAAACACAACGGAGAACTCCATCAAAATTCCTGGGAAATAAAAGATCGACAACTTTTTCTTCCGGGAGCTAAAAAGACACCGAGACGTTGTGTGATAATTTCTGATGAGTAATCTGACAACTAGAGGTCTTCACTGAGGTCCCGGGACTGGGTCAAGGTCGGGTCCAAATCCGATTACTTCGGGTGCCGGGTCTATTTAATTTTTGTAACTTAGTTTCAACTGGTTAAATGAGGTGAAAAGACAACACGAGCAAGCTCAGTCAGCAGCAGCGGTCACTGTCAGGACGACTCGTTCGGGTGATTCAGAGTCGACTCCTTTTTCATTTTAAGTTACTCTTTTAGATCCAACTTGCAGGAAAAATAATAATAACAGAACAAAAGATGTTGTATAAGCACTTCCGCATTTGCGTTTTGCCGTAGTTTCTACAACCGGACACTGAGGGTCGTGCGGAGCAGCGGATATTAAGTCACTGATATGAGACAAACACAAGAGAGACGAGAGACGGGACTTTAGCTTAAATAGGAGTTTCTCTGGATTTGCACATTCTTGGGAACATTTGGGATCATGTAAGTACACAACTGCATGAAATATATCACACTGTGCAAGTGATTTTTTGATATTTCATTTCAAAATTCTTCCATATTGTTAATTATAAATATCTCAATATTTTTTACTTTGTTTTTACCCCGATGTCCTCACAGTGCACATTTTATGATAAAACATAAGTCATTCTATGACTATGTGTTACCCAATGGCACCATTTTGTGAATAACCTACAGAACAAGAGAGAATAAATCTTTGATATGATTCAAGACAATGGGTGTGTTTCTCTAGTCCTCTCTCTCACAGATCTCATGTGCTGATATAATACTGGACATCAGGCCTGTGCTGGGGATGTGTAAGTGGGACAGAGATGTCAGGAATCTGTGCTCATGACCCGTGATCGAAAGCGACGCATGGCTGGATTTCTCATATAGATCCTTTCAATTGTCCAGATTATTGTGGTCTGGTTATCCGCTGTAACCTCAAGTTTACCACACACTCATATTAACACAAATGAGATTTTCATACCATTTTTGGTATGCTGGGTAACTGAAGGTAAAGGGATGGTGGAAAGTTGTAAAAAAGCACCTTGCATTGGGAATATTGTGATTTGTCAAAACATAATTTCATTACTTTCATTCGTTTAAGGTGAACTGTCCCTGAGCACAGATCAGACATGTGCAGACTTATAAAGGTCGTTGACACTTGGGAGCTCTTGTATACAAAGATTTGTTGTTAAATAATGCGTTTAATACATTTTTTAAATCTTTTTACAGGCATATCACAATCTTTAAACAGAGTTTACCATGTTTTAGTGAAGGTCTGTGTATCATTTACGGAGTGAATTTACTTGGTAATTCATTCACAATATGTACACATTTATTCCTAATCTTATCACTAATAAAATGCTGAAAACAGCTCTGTAACCATCTCTTGTCTTCTCCCACTTTTAATTGCGGATGACATTACATCAATCACATAAAAAACATATTTTTCATTTACAACGGTGTTTTGTAGTTTGCATCAGTGCGGTCAAAATTTCTATTGTTAAAAAGTTGTCAAATATTGGATGTTTAGCCACTTACGTTGTGCGTCGCTCCTGAACATTAACTTCTTTGATTTGATTGGTCGCTGCTCGGTTCTCTAAACAGTAACTGCCACCTTCTTACATTTAAAGCAACACTTTGTAGTTTTTTTAACCTTTAAAATAATGTCTCAAATTATTTCAGGGGTAGAAAAACTATTAACTGGACGAATTCTATTGCCACTGCTACATTTCTGCATTCGTCAGATTCTTGTGTATTGCACAACCCACGGGGAAGATTTGACAGCGAAATTACTGGTAACACACAATTGTGCATATCAACCACACGGGGAGCTGTCAACAAACGTTCTATAGTGTGGCTTTAATTGGCCACCTTATTTTGACATTGAGGTCCACTGCTAGACCACGGAGATGTAAAAAGGTTTGCAGCACCAAAATAGCTACAGATAGACTTTTGGGCATTTATTTAAAGATGAGTTAACACAAACAGTTTCTTACAGTATCATATTAATCTCGAGTGCCTATACAGTTGTACTGTATATTTGGTATCTTCTAAGAGTATTTAGCGAGCTGCTGGAGGCGTGGAGCGGAACTACAGCACGAACACACAATACATCATCTCATCGATTCACTAGAAGTTCTTGTTGTTTACATTGTGCAGACGTGTGACTCAGTTTGACTTACCGCGTGCGGTTCATGTCCGGCATCTTTTAACCATCTCCAAATCCAGCCTTATATACACCGTTTATATAACATTCATCACCCAAATGCAGTGCACAAACACACACAGAAAATGGATGTGTGGCGTGAGAAAAGAGTCTCACAAGAAAATGTGTGAGAGTTGGCAGCCCTGTACACATAATTGAGTTTCTGACCAATTTGTGACACATTTTTAAGGAAAAACATGTTTCTTGCAAATACATATCTAACCGTATTTAGAATAAAAAATCTTTGTTTTCAAAACTTATAGAGCATCATGAGAGAGAGAGAGATAATTCTGTAAGGTTGAAAGCAGCCAACTGGTCCTTTGGGAAAAGTTCAAGAATCGTATTTGGGTCAGAACTCTTAGCCCCTAAAAATACAGCGAGATTTCAGGAAAAAAACAAGAAAGGAAAATGAGAAGGAAAAAATCTACTTAAAACTCTTAAAAATGAAGGTTACAATGATGCCATAGAAGAACCATGTTTGGTTCCATAAAGAACCATTCAGCCAAAAGATCTTTAAAGAAATCGTCTATATCTTACTTTTGTGTTAATATGAAGAACCTATTATTCGCCCGAAGAACCTAATGTGAAACAGAAAGGTTCTTCAGATGTTAAAGGTACAGTTCTAGGGTGTACAGTTGCTAGGGTGTTCTGTTTGGTTGCTATGGCAATTTTCTACATTTGTCGGCCCCCTGGACCTTAAATGAGCCCTTCTAGCAACAGCTCTTTTACATAGTTTTACCATTTAAACACACACACACACCTTTGATATGAGGGCTGCGTGTATCTTCTTCATGCTGTCATCCATCTCCATGAGCTTTGGTCCAATCAGAGAGCTGTGCGGTCCACTGATGTGACCGATGTGGTCCAGGCCCAGATAGTGTAAGATGAGAATGTCCCAGTCGTCTCTTTTTAATGTGTCGTCCAAATGACGGGTGACGTTATTATCCACCTGAGACGAACACACACAGTGACAGGTGATCACAATCTGGCGATGATCAAACAGAACATCGTTTTATTTATTTTGGACTGAGTTTGCTCACCTCCGTGTAGTCGGACACGAAGAAGGATGTGGTGCCATCCTGTTCCATGAAGTGTTTGGGGAAGAGTCGGACCCAAGTGTCATCGCCATAAAAGATGATGCGTTTGCCAGCGTTCTTGGCCTGCCAGATGAGGTTATCCTCCAACAGAGCTGGAGAGTTCAGATTCATCACCACATCAATAAAACCTGGAATACTGCCGGTGGTCAGAGCCTACAAATACACAAATTCACTTACAAAACATGCAACAAATATTTTTCATATATTATATATTCACTTATTTTCATTTCGGATGGTTGGTTTTGAGCCTAACAGAAAACCTTTATATGAACATACACATTACATTTAAACTCTTATAAACAAAATATATAGAAAAGATGTTCAACATCAAACAGAGACACACAAATCACAGCATAACCAAAAATACAGCTACAGTGTAAGAAAACGTGCTCAACCTGTTGTTTCTTGTGTATAAAATCGTTCTCATCTCATGACGTGTAACGTTGAATGTGAATGTAAATGAACGGAAATGTTAAAATAGACCAGATGCTTCATCAGCTATTCTTGGAACAGCATCACAAATTTCAAACTCTTTGTAGTTTCACCAGGAGGAAAGAGAAACACAAAACCTCTTCCTCGTCCTGGTGGAAAACAAAATCTCCTCACTTACAAAACACAAGCTCATCTCTCAGGACCGCCATCATCCAATGATGCTGTGAATGAAAACTACACACGACACACACACAACACGATCCATGAGAACAGCCGTACTGTTTGCTGTGTGGGTTATAATGAGGATATAGATTACGTGTCTCACAACATCATTACTGTCATCACGCTTGTTTGTCAAAGACAATAAACACAGATCATTTGAGAGAGAGATGAGATTACAGTAAGCATGAGAAGATCTCTTATAAGACATATAGTGTTCAAATATGATAAGATATAAGAACTTATTATTTATTGAAACTACATCAACATCATGAAATGCTTTCTTGTTTTTTATAACTAACATTTCAATATTAGTTTTAGTTTCAGTTATTGGACCCCATTGGCTACCATAGTAAGAAAAATTACTTTTTTATTATATTGTAACTAAAGTAAGGTAATACTGGTCAAATGTACCATCACAACCCGTTCACTTTAAAGCATAGACCATAAAAATAAACTGCAGTCCAATTTAATATTATTTAAGCTAATCTAAGTGTGAAAACCAGTCTACCAAAATGTCAACAAATTAGTCAAAGGTTCTGGTAATCTTGCAAGTGAGAAGAAAACAGGCTAGAAGCTTTTCTATGACTTATAGCATTTTAATGGTGCCTTCAATTCACGTACTTGGCGGTTGTATTTGTGACACATAAAAGCTGACACCTTGATGAATCGTCATAATCGCAATCATCTATTAGACAATTAACCGTCATAACCGTCATTATATATGAGACAAATAACCGTCATTAATGATTTATTAGACAATTAATCGGCATTACAACAAAGATTTTTTTAGACAATTAACCGTCATAACCGCAATGATTTATTAGACAATTAACCGTCATAATCGCAATGGTTTATTAGACAATTAACCGTCATAATCGCAATGGTTTATTAGACAATTAATCGCCATTATATATGAGACAAATAACCGTCATAATCGCAATGGTTTATTAGACAATTAACCGTCATAATCGCAATGGTTTATTAGACAATTAATCGCCATTATATATGAGACAATTAACCATCATAATCGCAATGGTTTATTAGACAATTAATCGCCATTATATATATGAGACAATTAACCGTCATAATCGCAATGGTTTATTAGACAATTAATCGTCATAATCGACATTATATATATGAGACAATTAACCGTCATTACTGCAATGGTTTATTAGACAATTAACCGTCATAATCGCAATGGTTTATTAGACAATTAATCGCCATTATATATATGAGACAATTAACCGTCATAATCGACATTATATATGAGACAATTAACCGTCATTACCGCAATGATTTATTAGTCAATTAATCGTCAAAAGTACAATGATTTCTTAGATAATTATTTCCTAGTGAATGGAATTTCTAATGAGAAAAATAGTGGGCGTGACTTCCGCTATTTGATTGGATGTATAAAAAAGCTGTTGCATTTGAAATGTAACTGGCAGCAGACTGACAGTTGTAGGGGAGGAGTTAACGGATGCTCCGCCCAAGCCGTCTAACATACGTCATTTAAGATGGATAGTCATTACGGGACGGAAGTGCTTTTTCAGATTTTACTAAAGATTATGAGGGCACACGAATATTAAAAAAAGAGAACGACCCACATTGATAAACTATTTACAATAAAGGCAGCAATATTTCATGAAAAAATAGGCACTGTCATTTTTTATTTCACTGGGACTTTAAGAACCTAAGGGAACAAAAAGAACACAAAATTGAAGTCTGGCTCATATAAAGGTGGATTTTCTCTGGTCTCTCGGTTGAGTCGCTCTGTCAGCAGGATGAACAGAACGTCCGCTTTTCAACGGCTAATGGTTTCAGTCATGTCACATTTGCAATGAAACACGGGCGATTAGAGAACACCGGCTCTCCTCTGCAGGACGTTTCTGCTGCATTTCAGAGTTTGGCACGAGAAAACCTTGAAATCTGTTTGCGTGTCAACTGATGCTTCTAATACACAACACAGAGAGAGCTGAAGAGAAAAATCATCCTGTACTTCAGTCTGAACCTTCATCTTCATCTCATGTGTCACAAACATTCATTTGACATCATATGGGTTTGACGGATGTTTTTAACTAAAGTGATTTTGGGTAAAAAATGGTGTGCTAAACTTTACTTCATCGCACAAGTTCATACGTTTTCCATTTGGAAATCTCATCGTTGAAGAACAAACCCGAACCAAATCTAGAGCCCAGCTCAACAATACAATCGCACACATTTAAAAACCCTTTATCAAAGCTTGACACCTTACATAAGTCCCTCTGAACTCACATTTCCTTAAACAATCTAAGAACTTTGTACATAAATGTGTTTTTTCTTTAACAGCACGATTACCTCTAATATCCATTGAATACACATACAGGTAGACATGACCGCATGCTGTTATGTAATATGATAATGCTAAAAATCTATAAAACATTATACTAACATATATCTAGTAGTGGACAAATAAAACGTACATCTGTCCTGAGGTGAATGAAGATAAATCTCTCTAATGCTATTTATGATATCAAATAATATTCTGTATTATTTCGAGTTTGTTGTCAAGAGTTTTGCTGTCACATCATTAGGCACATGGTACAGTTTATGTATCCAACCATTTAAAAAAATGAAATCTTTATGGGAGAATTAAGATCTCTCTCTCTGTCCTAAAACTGATATATATATATATATATTTAATTGTTCATCTTGACTCATCTTGCAACTCTGGCTCACACACTACAGTTACACGTTTTACATAAGCAAACTATTTAGAGAATTAGCTTTTATTTAGTTGTACTTAATAATATTTCAACTTCAAAATCTTTATAGATATCACTCTTGGTGTGTGCATATCCTCTGATGTTTGTATCTCAGCATATTCTTATAACAGCAGGACAACATCTCGTTTCTCTTTTCCAACTTCCACAAGGCTTCATTTGAAACTCTTTTTCTCTGACACCCATTTCTTCTCCGTTTCCGCCTCCAGACAAGCTGAATTGCAGTTTGGAAATACATTAGTGACAACAGCCCACCGTTTAATCTGTCAGTCCACATAAAAAGTGACCCAGATGAGAGATTTCTCCAATGTTCAATACAAAATCCCTTTACCTCGCTGTACTAAATCTACAGCCCGAGCCCTGAGAGCAGACCTCTTATCTCTGCGGGAAAATAAGAAATGTTTACCTTCTTTAGCAGAAGCAAAACTTTTGGCTTCAAAAACACCTGTAAGAAGAACAGAAAAGGGTCTAAAGGAACCGGACCATTAAAGGAGATCAGACGTCTCACAGCTGAGAAACAAACCCACACAAACTCAAAACCATCACTTCTCTTGTGCTCTTTATGAAAAATCGCTGGGTGATTGTGTCATGTTGTTTTTAACAATCTTTGTACAGCTTTTCTACATCATCAATACGAAGGAAACTAAGGTGCAGCTTCTATAATTCATAATGAACCGGAAGGGCACGGTTTGTTCAATTTCAGTGAGTTTTACTCAAATCTAATTGTACATCGGTAAATAATTTCATCTCTCTACTGAATTTCCTTTTGTTATAATCGATAAAGTCACAACTCTTATACGCCTGCCTGCCCCACGGCCTCCATTATGACATCATGTTCAATGCCAACGTGTGAAAATCGATGACGAGAGCGTCTCTACGGCAACAAGAGCGGCACCGCTGTCTGACTCATGTTCTTAAAGAACTGGTGATGGGGCCACTTTGTCTGTTTTCATCCTGCACAAACACACACAGAGGAGCACGCCGGCGATGGTGTCAGACACAAGATGACGGGGTTAAACTCCTCCGAACGTTAACAAATAATAGAAGTGAGCTACATTCATGACACTTTGTCTGAAGGTTTCCTTAGATCAATTATATCCCCCCTCATGGAAATATAGAAGTGATGGGATCAACAGGAACAACACGAGGGTCCGACGCAACAAACTGTTTGTGTAATATATTCAGACACATGTGCTGCACTGTTGAGGATCCCCAGACGTGATTACAGTCAATCAGAAGGATGTCAGGTCTGGGTGTCTAATAAAGGTTTCTCCAGTGATTCAGTTGATTTGTTTCTTGACCTGAACAGCACAGATGACTGACTGATGTGTATCTGAGGTTTAGTTAGTCATGGTGTCACACAGGTAAAGAGATCACAGAGCCGGCCAGTGACTGGATGACAGCGGATGTGAATTAGGGATGGATCAAGACTGCCATCTGCTGGACACTCAGAGGAGAGTTTGACATAATACATTTGCTACATGTGCATCAATCTGTGCAGATTAGACACAAAACATGACCTTAAAGGGATTTGTGTGATGTACCTTTATTCGGGGCATGGTGACGGTGGGCGCTCTGGCTTTGGCGATGAAGCTGTGGGACGAGCCTTTCTCCACCAGGTGTCTGGTGTAGGGCATGAACCTGCGGCCATCAGAACCAAACACAAAATCTTCTCTCAGAGCATCAACCAACACGATCACAACCCGTCTGAACACCGGCCCGGGGGATTTACTGGAGTTTGTGCCACTTCCTGCAACACAAATAGTCAATATATATATATATATATATTCTATACACAATATTTTATATAGGCTGAATTCTGGTAAACTGGGACGTGTTTGTACGTCAAGATGACTACACAAATGTTTAACCTTCTGTGCGTATATTGTGTTAAATGTGTGTGTTGATTTATGATTGCATTCTGCACATGTGCTGTTGGTTGAAATGACAATAAAAGTGATTTGAATTAGAGACAAAGCAACACAACACGATACAAATATCTTCATTTCCAAGGGCACAGTTCAGATTTGAGCCGTCGAAAAATAATGTCGACAATTTGTGTGTATTACTATTTTTTAAATGAACATAAACGATACTTACTATTATAAACCAGCATGAATGACACATTCTATAATTTAATTAGAGACTTTAAGCCCAAGACATTAGTTATTAAAAAATACAAGAAAAGCAATATTAATAACAGCCCTTATAAATCAAGTCAAAGTCTGCTTTATTGTCCATTCTGCCTCATGTACAGTGAATACATATGGAGGATTACAATAACAACAATCACAACACAAATCTAATAATGTCTAAGAAGTCTCTGTTACCTGTAAGGGGTTCAGCGGGAAGATCCGATGCTTTGCTCTTGGAAGAAAGGGAAGATTTGACCGGAACAGGAAAGAATCCTCTGAGGAAGAGAGCGATGCTCAGAATCTCACACATGAGACAGAGTAAAGCAAACACAGATGAACTCAACCTCATGATGAACATTAATGACACTCTCACGACATAAACACTCGAGATCTCTCATTTAACTTCAAAATGACATCGTGTCGAAGATAAAACGACAAGACAGACAGAGAAACTCGATGAATGAAGCGTAGGATGGATTAAGTGTTTTGAAAGTCTTATTTCCGCGTTGTGACGTAGACGGCACTACGGCAGCTCGAGAGGATCAGCACGACCGTATCTCTACAACGCACGAAAATCCGACGCTGTTAATATTATTTGTATATGCGCGTTTGTATTTCGATATACATGTTAATGGGATTTTACGACTAAATCTGTGTTAATGTAGAGTGTATTATTATTTCAGTGTTATTATATAGAAATGCGCTTTGTAATACTTCCGCCTGTTCTGTTTTGAGCCTGTAGAGGGAGACAACGGACTGCAAACAAATGACAACGTTGACAGTATAAAGTCATTAAAACATGCAAATGTCCGCACTTTTTATCTAAATGACAGTTTTAGTCCTGAACGCAACACCAGATATTCTGATGGATTTAATGGGATATATTACAATGGGGAATCGTATTGGTATTAATGTAAACTGTAGTGTACGGGTGGGATGTATTCTGGCAGATGGATGGGAACCAGTAACACCATGTAAATCCTACTGGAATGAGACACAAAACACACAACATTGAGGGACTTTAAACAGCAAATGGTTCAAAAGTCTGTAACGGAATTTACAAGGTGAAATGGAAATAATTTGAGAGGTTTATTTTGATTATAAAACATCATACAAGCAGTCAGATGACCGCATGATGTTTAATCTAAAACACAAAGCAAAACCAGCTGTGGCACAGATAACGCTAAAAACTAAAAAAAACATGGATGTCAGCACAGGTACATCTGTAAGATGTCTGCTAAAGATCTGGAGAACATCTTAGAAAGAGCTGTTGTACATCCATTCTAAATCACACACGTCTCACAGACGTCTTCTAGAGGTCTATAGGACATCTGACAGCAGACGTCTCACAGATGTAGAGCAGATGTCTTGCAGATGAAAATCAAGTAGATGTCTGCCAGATGTACATGTGCTACCAGGGACATATTTGATTTTAATTCTTAAGTTCGGTTTAACACAGTTAGAGTAAAAAACACATTACAGAATATCTACTCGTCTACCACAGCTGCCGGAGCTGGAGTTGATGGAGATGAAACTCTTGAAAGAATTCGATGACTTCTCTCCTGAAATGAGGGTTCTGAAAGTAAGTAGATTGGAGGCAATAATCCACATCATCAGACCACTCAATGTACACGTGACCTTGATTATCCAAGACGAAGAGGAACTGGTGCCCAGAACAAGAAATAAATGATTTCCAGGCTGGACTTGGAAAATCCTCCACACAAAATGTTCGAGACGCTTGAATCTCACGGCTAAAAATAATATTAGGCAGAGCAGGCTCAGTATCCACACAAAACCAATCCTTTTTATAGTCATTGTCCAACGCTTCAGTGGGTAGAAGACTGTGATGTAGCGATGCCCTTTTATGAGGACCATAAAGAAGATGCTGCTGTGTCGAGAGCTGTAATGACACAACACATAAAACTACCTAAGATCCATTCAGCCATCGGATTATAGGCCCAAAAGGGCGATGACAAAAGAAACAGCAGGTCAGCTAGGGCGATGTGAAAGAAGCTCAATATTCTTCACCGATAGTTGTAGTTGTAAACCAATATTGCAAAGAAAAAGTACAAACTAGGGATGCACTGATATGGACATTTTGGCCGTTAACAATAACAGATGATTCTTTAACATCGGAAGCCGATAACGATATATTGTCTGATATACAGTATCTAGATATCAATATAACATTCCCTAAGACTGAAACAAACGGCAAAAAGAGGACGACTGCTTTTATATGAAAGACATAAGAAGTTTAACTAGAGGAATTGATATAGTGGTATTTATCGGCTAGAATATATCGGCCTAAATTGTATTATCCGATACTTATATGTCTGATCATTAAAGCGCATCCAGAGTACAAAATGAACCCAAAACCTGCACAACTATGTCCACAAGGCTGTAGGAATACACACAAGGGCTTAAGAAAGTAGATTCCTTACATTCAATATAAAAGGGAAAAAAGAGAACTGAAAAGAGACTTACTGCTGTCAATAATCTCTTCCATTGTGTTTCAGATCTGTGAAGAGTTACAGAGAGAAGAAACGATGTCTTCATTTCCTGGAAACGTCTACAGATGCACGACAGGTGGGAAAAAACAAACCTCTTCTCAAAGAAAACACAATCACTTTCACCAAAACCTGATCTGGATTCAACATTTGACATTCACACACGTGTAGACTTGCGTACAGATCAACGCCGCTAATGAGGCCTATATGATTAAAAATGATGTATTTAGTTCAGTCTTTTGAAAAGCTCTCCATATTTCAGTGACGTATTTCCTGATGGATCGTGACATCATATGAAGATCTGGCAGGCTGTCAGGGTAGATACACAGATGTCTGGATGTTCTGTATGACCGGATGTTAATGAAAAATAATGCATCAATCCCACAATTCCATTTTGCACTTAGTCACAAGAATACTAGGAGAGCATCTTGCGGTTTAAAAGCACAAAAGTGAAAATCAACTGATTGTAAAGTGTTTACGGTGTTAGGCAGTTTTTATTTCTGTCATTTGAAGTGCAAGATGTGGCAAACACATCAGATCGTCTCCTTGCACTGATCTCTGAACAAGATCAAAGATCTTTTTTAGTCCAAATCAATTTTCATTCATTACAAGTGGAGTAAAACGTATTTGGTACATCGAAGACATGACACATTATGAATCGTCTTTTGTCATTTATTGCTTATAAATGCTCAAGTCTAATGTTGGTAAAAATAAAATTCTATAATAATATCACAAACAAAACCTTCACGATAACTGTACATGACATATTGCACGATTAAAAGCCTTCATAGTGATCACAATAATACGTGAAGAGTTCACCGAGCTCCTCTGTTATTCACATTATAAAGCACACGCTCCTCTCTGAAGAAAGACATAATAAAGAGATAGAAGACAGCAGATGGCAGTGACGCGTCCCGTTCATCCCACCGCACCAGAGAAAAACACATCAACACAAACATATTCATGTGAGATCCAGCACTACACAAACAAGTGTTTGAGAAATCAAAAGACAGAATGGTCCGTGAGAGAGAGAAGAGAGATGTGAATGAGAGGTGGTGATGTCATCCGATGTTCAGGTCTGCGCAGGCTCCACCTTCAGCTCAGGATAGAGTTCTTTCAGAAGCATCTCCATCAACACCTGAATGACAGAAAGACGCCGGTTAATCCCCAACTGATCAGAAGAGAGAATTTACCATCTGAACTATAGTATTGATTCTGCATCGCATACATTTCTATGTTTTTTTAGCAATGGGGTGCATTCTGGGATTGCACTGCATTCTTTGCTCTTTATATTATAATATATATTATTAGTAAACTAGATTTCAACAAAATGCTTTAAAGCAAACTTCAGCTCACACGAACGTCAAGACATTTCATGAACTACACTTGGAATAGACATGAATAACACATTTAGAGCTTTACCATACATTATTCTGTGCATCATAATATGATTTATGTTTGTTATATCAATACAATATTTCTATATTACTTCACTTCAGGTTCGCTGTATAAAATTCTCCCGACTTCATGAGCCATTTGCAGTACTTTAACTTTCTCTTCGAATCTGTCATGAGCTGACAGAAAGAGAAAGTCTGGAGTCTACAGACCATAGGGGTCAAAGGTCATGTAAGACAAACACAACACACGCTGTGTTATTCATGCGTTTTAAACAGGAAATGTATCACCCTCATTCCTACATATCAAATATTAGAAGAGATTATTTCCAATAATCATGTTTTTATTTTGTTGGCTGTATTTGAGTTATTGTGGCTTAATTTAAAACAAACCAACTGCAGTTTGATTGATATTATTGGATATATTAAATATGATTTTTGAACATTTTTTTAAAACAGAGTTGTGCCTTTTTGGAAATATACTCTTTGTGTTTTCTCTGCACAATGAAATCTTTGTTTTAGAAGGACGTGAGGTTTATTTCCAGAGAAAGCCTCACATAGAGCAGATGTTTGTTGGCTCTCGCCTCCTGAAGAGCGTTGAAGATCTTGATGATGCCGTTTCTGGCGTTCTGCTGACCCACCAGATTCTGAAGAGCATCTACAAACCAACAGTAACACAATGAGGACACATCAACCACAAACCACTTTTATTATAAATAAATGAAAGCACACATCAACGATACTGAAACAAGGACCTGTGTGAAATATTACTGAGAAGAACGGTTTCTTATATTACAGCAATAGACGACTGTGAATCTGTGTGTCTTTACAGAAGAGCTCAGACACATTTTAAGGGTGATATTTTATGTTTTTAATGTAATATGTTGAGCATCCTCATCGGAAGGGAATTTTCCCATAATGCCAAAACCAAAGTTGCTCTGTCACCTGGAATATTATCCAGAAGTTTCTGTTGGGCTCTCTCCTTGGTTTCTCTGCGTTCGCTCTCAGAGCGGCTTTTGTTATGAGGTGCCAGTTTCCCGTCGGGCCAAAACGTGTCACGGAAAATATTAATGTAGTAAACCAACATCTGCTCATTGAAAATCCAGTTGACCGTGTCTCTGATCTGCCTGCACAGAGAGACATTCACATCTGTTTAACACTCTTTCAGCAATACACAAATACTCATACGACATTGAGAAATATAAAAACAAAATAAGCAAACTAGCACACACAACAAAACATGACAACACATTTTGATCTCATCTGTTTTTACACATAAACTCTTGATGTCATGCAGTTATTCTTACTTATTGATGGTCCTTCCAAATGTGACTTGAACAAGTGCTATCAGCGTCTTCCTCACCCATTTGAACACTACAGAGAGAGAAACACAAGAAATAAACAGATCAAAAATATTCAAAAACAAACAGATCTGAAGCAACACAACCCTGTCCCTTCACACAGTTTAAATGGAGGGAATAGATTTATTTCTTTGTTTTTTATTCATTCATTCGCTCTCAAACCAACAGCACTATTCACTGCACTTCTTTAGTTTGAATTATTTTGCACTTTCTGTAGATCTGAACCAGATTCAATGTGAAACACTTGTTCACACACACACACGGACACGGACACACGCAGACACATGCGTACGCACACACGTTCAAACATACACGCACACACAAAAACATGCGCGCGCGCGCACACACACACACACAAAAACACACGCGCACGAACGAACACACGAGCGCACACACACGGTGCATTTCAGCCTATCCCTAAACCAAACCATCACACAAACCTTTCTGCATTTTTACTTTTCAAATAAACATAATTTCCTTTGATCTTTAATGTGTTTTGTTCACTGGGGCAAAAACATGTCCACACAACACAAGGTTCACCAGGACCACAGACACACAGAGGATGGTTTACTCACTGCCCCGGAGTTCAAAGATTTCCCCGATCAGCATGAAACAGGGTTCAGCCAGAGCATCTTTCTTTCCATCAGTCTCATCACCATAATCAGACAGATCGCTGTCATCGTCTGCTTCATCCTGACAAACACAAAAGCATCCTCCTGAAATCTACAGTCTGACCAAGAGTGTCATGAGATGTGTGTGTGTGTGTGTGTGTGTACCTCTTGATGTGAGAAGAAATCTCCCGGCAGTTTCTCCAGGAATGAGGCGAGAGAGAAGGAGGATTTCTTCTGGATGTCGATGACCTTCAGATGTTCTGGAGATGGGCTCAGAAAGGCATACAGGGCTTCGCTCTGACACATGCGCTCATCCGTCAACACTTTCTATCGAAGACACACGCAAATAAAACAGGAACGTCATCTCAGAATCACCGTCCGGGAAACAGAAAACGGCCATTATAAGAGCACTTCACTGCAATACACATACTGTCCCATCAAACTGGATTCAGGAACTCACCTGTAGAACCGTGTTGAGCTGAGTTTTGGATTTGTCCATGAATTTTTGGTCGATGGATTTAAACGGCAGTTTGCTGAGCGAGGGAAGCTGCACTTTCTTAAGTAACGGAAAACACTGCAGAAAAGAGAGAAGCGTCACTTACGTCTGAACGACTCTGTGGTATTTTATCGGACACATCCAGACAGAAACATCAGCCGTACCTCCGTCAACTTCCTGTGCAGAGCCTGAAACTCGCTGAGCCTCCGGACGACGCTCCAGCAGGTATTTTGAGAATCATCTCTTTCCGAAAGACTCACGGATACGGAGTAACACGCCATCTGCTCTCCGTTCTCTTCAGAAGCCTGAAACACACACACATCATATTATAATACACACACACACACAAGATGACATTTGACATTTCTTCTTCAACAAACAAAACAAAAGGACACAAGTATGAAAAGCCCTTTTCACTGCATATCTGCATATGTCAATATTCAAGTGAAATATGGATTATGGCAAGACAGAATGAATGAAGCGGACCTCTGTGCCGTGGATTACAGCTCTCCACGAGCCCAAGTTCTCACACCAGCAGTCTGTGCGTGAGATGTGAAGCTGGAGATCGCCGTGTTCCTTCTCCATCGCTCCGATTTCATCCTTCAGCAACGTCACGATCTAAACACAGATCTACACATGACTCTCTGAACTACAACACGAGAGAATCAAACTCAGAAAAATCAATCCCCGCTCTAATGGACGCAATCAAACCACACACATTTATACATTTAGCAGGCGCTTTTATCCAAAGTGACTTACAGTACATTAGAAATATAAAGTATCTGTTTCCTGGAAACGAAACCCTTCATCTACATTTCTGTCTCTGTGTGTTAAAATCTCAAACTGGCTACTGGTCATTGGTCACACTGATATTTCATGTGCATCGGATAAAATGAACTGAAAAGACGTAAAACACACACGGCACCTTCTTATCGGGTCGTGGTGCGTTCTGAATGGAGCCGAGGGCCTGACGTTTGTACTCCAGTCTCTCGTACAGCTGCTGGAGTTTACTGGCGGCGTAACTGGCCTGTTTATTGATGCCTTTACTGCCTTCATCCAGAGCCACGTCAGCCCCCTCCGTCACCGGACCCTGAACGTGACAGAAACACACGGGTCACTTCATCATTACGGTTACAGTAAACAATGCTTAGTCATTTATTTATTCCTTCATATATTTAGTTATTTTATCATTCGCCTGCCGCCAAGACTTTACGAGGCCCTAAGCAGAATTTTATTTGGGGGTCCCCCAGTGCCCCAATACAATTGACTTTTATCAAAGTTTGATTATTTAAACCGAACAAACTCAATTTTATTAGTTGAGGTTGTATTAGAATGTCATAAAACTAAAACACACAAACCTTGCATTACAAGTGTATTGTGACCGTCAAAACATTTCATAATTTCATTGCATCTAATTTTAGGTGAACTGTCCCTTTAAATATGAGCACACACCATCAGAAGGTCGTGGAATTTATTGTTCAATGCATTTAACTATTTGCAAAAAATATTTAAATAATCTTTTTTATTTTATAGTAACCACAACCTAGAGACACCCTTTTAAAACCACACAGCTCTTGAGGATGATTTCATCTTGTTTTTGTTTTATTTATCTAGTGTATTTACTTGATAAACATTAAATACATTTACAATATGCACAAATTATTCTTTACCTTATCCGAAATAAAACGCTTAATTGTCAGATAATTATACATTACTTGAATCACATAAATGACATAATTTTCATCTAAATAAGCATTTTGTCATCAGTGAATACTGTCGGATGTTCAATGTTTATCCTATTGTTGTTGTTGTTGTTGTATAAACTCAAACAAAATGATTTGACAATGATTTTACGTGAAGCAATTTCCACTCAATAAAATTACATTTTAAACCTGTGAAATCAATGAAATGTTCAAATTGTGTAAATTTAACTCAAATATTTCTTTTAGAATTCAACAAAAATATTAAGGGTTTATTAAAAATATAAAATATATTACAGATTGAATTGGTTAATTAAATACTTTTTTTTTCATTATACTTCGATTATCGATGTAGATTTTAGAGAAGTAAACTGTTGGATTTTTAATGAATGTTTTTGAAAAACAATCAGTTAAATGTTTAAAAAGCTGTTTATTATTGTGATATTTACTAAGCCACATGAATAATTTCTGTAAGCCGACACAATCCTGACCATAAAGTAGCTTTACTTTGAAGAAGAAAAGGAGAATAAGAGAGAGAGTTTGATAAACTCACGGTCTCGTCTCTTTCTTCACTGCTGGACTGTGAGCTGCTCCTCTGCTCCTCTCGTTTAATGAGTCTCTCGTACAGGTCGCTCACCAGGAATGATGGGTAATATCTCTCTTTCATGGTCTCGTAAACATCTCCCTGGATCCTGAGGAACACGTCTGTACCCTTGTTTCCCACCAGCGTCTGCTGGATCTCTTTATAAAGAGCTTTCTCCACCGGGATCTCTCTGCTCTCCACAAAGAAGTTCTGATAGATCTCTCCCACCAGCTGTGCCACTTCATTCTACACACAAACACAGAACATGAGGACATGGCCGACATGAATCAAGACACCAGAAACGCTTCTTCAAGACATTATTAACCAGACTTGAAGGCTAAACAGCTGCTAAATGAACGCTGATGGGAAAAAACAGACCACGTGATGATCCACACGTCAGGTTACTTTCACACAACAACAATATATTAAACACCGACGACAGGAGACAGAGGGTTCACGAAACAACAGTTTTAGCCTTTTTAAAGAAATCCTCAATGATGCAATATATAACCTTTTCTTCTTCTAGTATTCACCTTAAAACACAAAAAGCTAAACGTTTAGGGATTATAAATTCACCTTGTACTTCAGGAAACAAATTCAACTATTTTATTGAATTATATTATGCAGAAATGAACTATATGTAAAAACTGCTTTGTCACAAACTCAACTGACAGGCAGAAATTGCATAAAATATATGCCTTGTTTTTATCAGTCATAGTTTTAATCAGTCGTAGTGCTAGGCTTTAATGGACTAGTTTGATGCACTTATGTATTTTGTTACCTATGTTGTTATAATTGCTTCCAATGTTTCCTCATCTGTAAGTCGCTTTGGATAAAAGCGTCTGCTAAATGACTAAATGTAAATGTTTTCACAAGTCTAATAGAGTGTTCACAACAAACGCGGTAAATGGCGCTATTCGCGTGTAGTTGGACGCTTGAACACTGAGTTTACTCGCATCATTCGCGTGTGAAATTCGCTTCATTACAGACACTTCTGCTTCTGCCGCTCGCTCATGGCTCTACTAGAGCAAGCTCCTGATTGGTTAACGTGGCACGAATTTTCGCCAAAGTTCAGATTTTTCGCCGTTGACTCATTTGCGCTAAACGCACCGCAAGTAGGTCATCTCGTCTTTGCATTGACTTGACATGTAAATCACTCGTGCTTAACGCTTCATTGGCGTTTGGTGTGAAGACACTATAAGATTCACATACATACAACAACATACGTTCCTAAAAATAAAGGTGCTTCACGGTTCCATAAGAACCTTTAACATCTGAAGAACAAAAATGGCTGTTTAAATTATATAAAGGGTTCTTCTTGTTTCATTACAGAACCTTTGACTGAATGGTTCCTTTTGGAACCAAAATGTCTTTGGCATCGCTCAATAAAATACGACTTACACTCTTAAATATAAGGCTCTTAAAGGTTTCTTCACAGCGATGCCATAGCGACACCACTTTTGTAGGCTTTTCTGTACGTCAGTAGTTGGTGATGTCACTTTGAAGTCAAATTGTCAAGTACTCACACATGCCCTCATCATTTCACAAATGTTTTTCTAGTTTCCGCGGGGTAAATATCATTTTCATTGTCATGTCATGTTTTGTTGAAGGCGTGTTGTGCAAACAGTCAGGTGATGTGGTTTTATTGTGGTGTTTTAGTTCTGGTGGTCACAGGTGTCTGTTTCTGACCTTGTTGGCGTTCTTCAGCATCTCCACCAACTCCCAGAAGCTTATGAGAGCTCTCTTATCCACACGCTCCATATAAACACGGAAGTGTTCACGAAACACTGAGTTTGACATGATCTCTTCAAACTGAAGTATCTGTGAGAACACAAAACACATCACTAACAGACAAACAGCTTTATTCATCTCCAGACAGCCGTGATCACTAATCTGGTGACTGAAGCATCTGAAGATAAGCTTCGGGCATATACAGTCTTCTTACTCCAATTCTCAACGGTCATCTCTGACAATAATGATTTATAATAACGGGAAACATCACCTCGACATCATTTGACTTGTACACATGTAATATATATATATATAATATACATTTTATGATTGTAAATGAATGCTTCAAACAGAGATGGCAGAAGGAAAACAATATCATTGAATAAATACAATTTATCAAGAATTGGTCTTTGTTACTGAAACAAAATGAAACTGCTTCGGACTGAATATTACACATTACATCCTCTCAATATCTATAAACGATCCGAGTGGATTCGAGAGAAGCACTGAAATTATGATGCTTTCATCATCTGACATTTTTAATGAAGCGTGAGGTTTTCTTCTGTGTTTGGTGAATGAAGCGAGAGATGTGTCCTGTAACAACCCAACACGCTGTTAAACTCAAAGACAGAGCCGCCTGTGTGAATCACAACAGCCTAAAGCTACAGCAGGTCACACGACTGACTGAAAGGTCAAAGCATCACAACACACTTATCAATAGAACACACACACACAGAGAGAGAGAGAGAGAGAGAGCGAGAGAGAGAGAGAGAGAGAGAGAGAGAGCGCTCCATCAGGAGTTTTATATGATGTTAAACACACACATGCTCATATAAAAAAATGTCTTCATGGCAAATGTCAGAAACGAACCCTGTGAGTCTGTGAGTGTGGTTTGTAGTTTTACCCGTTGGCTCTGTGGACCGTCCCCATCCTCCTGAGCTCCGTCTTCCTGCTGCTCGTAGTTCGGACCCCCGAGGAGTCGAATGCGTTTCTCGCACCGCTTCTTAGCCACCGTCAGCTGGTTTATATACCGCTTCATGTTTCTGGCACGTAACACGTCTGCTTTCAGCGCGGCCGCCTCTTTACCTTTACTGTCTAAAGACAGAGAGAGAGAGTAAAACACATATGAGGTGTGCAACAGGTTTGACTTCCTTCAGTTTGACGCGTGTTATATTCACACAAACAGCCTTGACACAACATACAGGAAATACAGTTTATACACAACATTCAAGAGAGTTTGGTTCCAAAATGAGAGAACTCAAACTGCAGTTGGTTAGTTTGGATTTCAGCCATAACACCTCAAACATACAGCTAACTAACATAATAAAACACATATTTTAGAAAATCCTTAAAAATTGAGTTTGTCTTCATTTACACTCCTTCCAGTTGCTCCAAATCTGTAAATGTGTTTGTTCTGATGAACACAAAGGAAGATATTTGGAAGAATGTAGAAAAGCAAACGGTTCTGGGGCACTTTTTCCAACTATGGGAGTCATTTGGGTCCAAGAACAGTTTACAAGCATTTGTCCAAATATCGTTCTCCGTGTTCAACCAAACAAAGAAATGTATACTGGTCTGGAACAACTAGATACTGTGTTTTCATTTTTGGGTGAGTGTCCCTTTAATGTCATTCCAGACTTCAGAAGATAAAAGCTGATTCATCATTTAGTTCATTGATCCAGAAACATCAGCGGGTCAATGACCTGTGAATGCGTGACTGTGTTTTCTCACTCGCATGACACTGCGCATGAATCTAACGCTTTTCAAACTCAAAGGTTCAAAAGGATCATCACTATATTTCTTTTTAAATATACAATAAACAATCAGCACAAATATTTATTTATAATAAAGGAGAACTATTCATTTTATTTAACATTCATTTAATATTACACGTCGTCGTCAAAGGCGCTCGGCTGGAAACACACGGAGAGGAACATCCTCTGCTTCCTCTCACAGCTCGCATCACCAGTAATAAAGCTGACTGTGAATAAACAGCCTCCACCCAAAACCAGAAACAACACTGTGACGACAAAAACAGCTTCAACTCGAGAGTCTTTCAACGAAATATTCAACATAGAAATGAAAGTCATGTTGCTTTCTGGACACACATCCCTCTCCTCACCCGACACAAAAACACAAGCACAGATATGAAGTCATGTCTTCTTACCTTTCTGTCTCTTTAACTGTGGAATACTGCTGATGGTCGTGGCCTGAATGATCTCCACAACGATCTGATACCTGCAGACGAAAAAAAACACAAAATATCACAGTCACGATGGAGAAAATCCCTGAAACAACGCTGACGAGAATTCACCCGGATCACATCCCAGAGATGATCCTCCTCTTCCACCTTCAGGTTAAAACCTGACCATCCACTTCATCATATTCTTCATCATATCAGATTATTTGTTGTTTTAATGTTTGTATCAAAATTACATGAAGATGAAACTGATCTTGTTTCTTATGAACTCTTTTAAATTGTCAAACTAAAGTGTGTCTTAGAAACTCACAGATCAGATTCACAGTCCTCTCTTCATCTCATCATGTCAGAAGTTAAAAATCGCTTCTACTAGACGTCACATTGTGATGAAAATTGGAGGAATTCCTCATTCTCAGTGAATGGATGAAACGGTTCCTGTGATATAACGGTTCATGTGAAACGCTGAATATTCACAACACACTTTCTGTTCTCAGTGAAACTACTTTTGAACGTTGAACGTTCGATCTAAATCATTTGAGAACATTGCAAGTAAGGACGAGAGTGAAATGATGTGTGGTGTGTCTTGACCACATGAAGGAAATCCTTCAAAAACAGATGAATGTTTGTTGTCTTTAAAGAGAGACTTCGTGCTGACTCAACCGGCATAAATCTTTATATAGAAATCATCTCCCTCTTTAAAATAATGAGGCAAAAACCCAAGCGTTTCTCCCTTCATCTCATCACCGTCTCCACCGTAGTGTGTTTAGCTGCGTCGCCTAGCAACAATCTCAACACCCGACTCCTCGTCTCCTCCTGGTGTGAAATGAGACGGAGGCTCACTTTTTCTGCACACAATGCACAACCTTTTCCTGCATTCTCCCTCTCGCCCTCTTTTATTCAGCCATCAAGCACAGACTGTTTAACTCTTGGTGGACATCAGATTCAGAGCTGAAGATGCAGACCGTTGTCATGGAAACAAAGAGTTCAAAATATTAAAACCGAGAGATGAGCAGTGTCTGTCTGTTAAAGTGATCATTTCTACTTTTAGAGATGAAGATTTGTACAAAGCTTTCTTACAAGAACAGATTCTCCTTTAGCTGTTTGTTTCATGTGTTCCTCAGAAAGCTTAAAGGACAAATACTGAGAACGTGTCTTTTAACAGTCGCACTAGTGTTTTCTCTTTCATCGCTGAGCAACGAGAGGAAGACAGATTTCTCCTCTAAGCGATGCTTTATTTCGTTGCAAATTGGGGTCAGAACGCTGGAGTCAGACGCCGGCCGATCCATCTCCATCGTTTCTAGCTGCGATCAATGCAACCCAAAAGTTTGTCTGAGAGTTGAAATGCCACCGTCTCACGAGTCACATCCGCAACAAACCTCAAATGACAAATTCTCCCCTCTGACCCGCGGACGACAACAACAACATCGGAATTAACGACAGTGTGGACTTCAGTTCGCCTGTTGAATCTCCTGACGGACTGAAAGAAAAATGGCTTTCAGCGCGACTATTTCTGTCCGGAGATTAATTGGTTGGGATGTGGCGAGATGGTCGAGTGAGTCATCCAGTAACTCATGCTTTTAAACACACACACACACTATAACATGAATCAATAACCTATTTATATGACTGTCGAGTCCAGCTGTCAGGAAGTGATTATAGATCCAGAAGGATGTTTGTACCTGAGCTGTTTGAGGAACTGGACGTCAGAGCTGCTGCTGATGAGTTTGATGAACTCCTCGTAGGACGGAGCGTACGTGTACGCTTTCTTATGATGCTCGTTCACCTGCTCCCTGTGTTCTAACTGAGCCAACAGCATACGGTTAATGTAGTCCGGATCACTCAACACGTCCACCAACGGCTTCAACGCTGCACACACACACACACACACACACACAAATCTCAATCAAACACACAACTTTTTTCCACCGATTCACAGGCCATCATAAAGTATTAAGGTGTAATGAGAACTTCCGTGTCACCTTTAGTAGCAACAACTTCGACCAGCAGAAGTCGCAGACTGCGAGAACGGGCGTCCCGCGCGGGAAGCAGACGCAACATGAGCAGACGAGCGCAGCTGCGCAGAAAGCGCAGCTCTTCGTCGGGACTGCGCAGACAGGGATGAAGCGGAAATGGTCTCGGCGCCTCCTCTAGTCTGCAGAAACAAAGAGAAAGAAGAATCATGACGTATGAAGAGAACAATATTAAAAAAAGAGATAGTTTTTGATTCCTGTGATCACGTGGAAAATGTGGACGGCATAACTGAATCCAAGCACATAAACAGAATTCAGTCTGGTACACGATGTCACACAATTTGGATATAATAATATATATGTTTTTTGTAAATGATTTTTGATTAATAAAACTGAAACAAAAATGACCTCAGAATAGATGAAAACAAAACTCCAGAAGAGTCAGATGTAATACTCCATTACTGCTTCAAAAACATCCCAGCATGCACCTCAAGAGATCAGTCGACAGCTGACAGTCTGGGCATAGTATATTCCTTTAAAATGAAGTGATGAACCTGTGTTTGGGTCTCACCTGCTGTTAGCGGCTTTGAGGTCACAGAAGTGTGTGTGGAGGGACTTGACCGTGTCATTACAGACTAAATTCACGACGTCCACCTCAGAAAGACGCATTCGCAGCTGTTTGGTCATTTCCCAGACGTCCTCAGACAACATCTGATACAGCTGGCCCTCATCGTGACTCAAGGGGACGTACCACGACAGAATGTAGTCCCTGTAGCTGTAGTCAAACACTGAAGAGAGAGACAGAGAGACTTTATTCCTCCATATCAGAAAAACATCATTACACGGCGGTCTGGCAACACCGCAATCCACACGTGACCAAACCTCAGGGATCATCACAGAGAAGATTTTAAACTATTTGGGGTATTTTGTGTAAATGTAATAGCAAAATCCAACCAATCACGATGAAGGACGTGCGTTTAGTGTCCCTGTTCACTCAAATCAAATCAAATATTGACCTAAAGATTATTGGAAAAACCTGATATGTTTAAAGCAGTAAAACTGTAATAATAAACAAAAACTCAAATTAATTCATCTCAAATAGCAACAATGAAAATAAAACAAATTATAAAATAACAAAAGCATATACTAAAATTGCTTAAATAAACACAAAATCTCAAAATAAAAGCGCATTTAAAATATTAATAAAACTAAATCAAAACAGTGTTAGTTGAGAAATGCTGTGTGATTACCTATAATATTAACATCACAAAACATATTAAATGAAATATTAAATATACACAGACGTTTAGGGCTGCGCGGTTGATTTCTGCTTCCCACAAATAACGGATCATAATCAGATAATGTCAGAAAATCATCGCAAAGCTTCGTAAAAAAATTACTTTTTTAATACTTTTTTGCAAAACACACTGACAAACATGAGTGGTGTCCAATGATTTATAAATAAAACAAGAAATAGAAGCAAAGTCATAAAATGTTCATTTTTGGTGTGGGGTGTTTAGATGATTGATTGCGTAATGTCTGCTTTGCTATACGGTCTTGAAGAAGTTCACTGACAGCAGATAATAACATGTTCATTGGCTGTAAAGTATAGGCTTCATAAACACGCTGAAGTAAAATACAAACAAAACTGACAAAATAATCTTGTTTATTAATCGTGATTCAAATCGAGCAAAATAATCCTGATGGTCATTTTAGCCGTAATCGTGCAGCCCTACCGATGTTGACACGATTGTGACACACACATGATCATCTGTTATTAGTGTCTAAAGCTAATGAGCAACATTAACCGCTGTCACACAGATGGAGACCTCAAACTGAGATTATACGATGTCCAATCAATGTCCAGATACATTACACACACACACACACACACAGCTCCAGGAGACAGATGGCATGATTGTGATGCCAGACAAACACACTGCACATCATCATCATCAGCATCAGTCTGATTCCTGCAGTCACACAGACGTCCTGCATCAGCTTCCCAAATCTCAGCTCACGGGCATTTTTCCTCCAGACTGTGAATCACATCTATTTATATCCTCTGTGACCTCATAAAAAGTGCTGACTTCCCTCCGCTGAGCGTCAGCTTCCGTTTCTCTTTATAAAGCTTCACATCTGAAATAATCTCACTCAGCTTTCTCCTAAACACCGGTCACAAACAGAACTTCAACTTCTTCAAAATGACCTGGCATGATGATGGGGGACAGGCTAAAAACTCTTCTGATGACCGCCGGGATGTCACATCGTGCCCAAACCATGCGTGAAATTTCATTCATATCATCCTACTTTGCCTTTATATATATATAACCTTATATATAATGTACATAATGCACGATATGCCAATTATGTAATATAATGTGATATAAATAAACACAATTACGCATATAGTGCTAATTTTACATACATAAGAATATTGGAGAATCCAGTTTTGCACAATGGTTAAATCTTTCTCTCTCTCTCTCTCTCTCTCTCTCTCTCTCTCTATAAATAATCTGTGCCATCAAATTTTAACGTTGGCCAAAAAAGCAGAACACACAAAATAAACTTACCTCAAAATGAATTTGACTGATAACTTTATTTGTTCACTAAAAAAACACTCAAATAGACATCATGACAATATTGTTACCATGATGTAAAAATATAATACCGTGCCATATTTAATGGCAATATTCTGTTTCAATTGCATATCCACACATGAATTATAAAGCACTACTGTAAGAGTAAGACCAAGACTTTGAGGGGCCGAGACCAGCACTCCCAAAATTCAGTCAAAAGATCCGCAACACACTAAAAAGTCATAATAAAATAATAATAGAAGTAACTTGGGTGATTTATTGTGTAAGATGTTTTATGCTCCATGTTTTATCACCAACCTACTGTAACATTTTACAATGTTTGTGCAGGTAAACATTCCAACAACTAAACCAGTAAATACCCAAGATACCCATACACAGTCTGTGACCTTCAACACAATAAAACTAATGAAGTCCCTGAATGTTATCTAATCAATAGCAAAATAGCTGTGTGCTGCTCAGAAACACACCAAAGTTCACATTTGTTCTAGATGTGTTTGGGACTCGCCAAAATGCAACAAAAACTTGTGTTTAACTGTGTCTAAAACATTAATCACTTATTAAAATTACAAAATCAATATCACATCAGATGTTATCAAATAAAATAAACAACATCGCATACAAGTACCTTTTTGCAATCACATCTCGGATATTGTGGTGCTTTGTGTGTATTCATTTTGTTGATAGACTTCTTTTAGACAATCTCCCATTCTTCTCTTACCAGCAGTAGGAGTAACACAAGTACCAGCAGAATCAAATAAGGAGCAACTGGTGAATGCTTTTGAAGCCAGAAGTTTAACGCCCAATCGCATGAACGATTTCAACACATAAATCAGCAATTTAGTGTAATTCTCACAGTTGTGGTCTTGAAATAAAATCCTGAGACTACTATAGATGAACTTGTACTTCTGCGACGGACCTGTGTCGGTTTTCATTCATACTTCTGCGTCGTTGTCCGTGTCGACAGGCAATGACCACTAGGCATCAGCACGAGCATTAACTGAACTTCAGTCTCAGTCCAAGACCGAGACCAAAGACAATCGAGACCAGGACATATAAATTGGTCTTGAGACCGGTTTCAAGTACTACAAAACTAGTACATACTACATAAAATTCACAAGTATCCCTGATCTGCTCGTGTCTTTCTTCTCTAGCGTGTGTGGAGTCAGTTTGGCTCTATGCGAGTCATGTAAAAGTGATTTAGTCTGTCTGTAAAACCTGATCCGGGGTCAGTAATGTGCTTAAGCGGCTAATGGGTCAGGTACATGAGATGGAAATCTGAGGTCGGTTCTGATCGATTCTGCAACCATCAGCATTACCATCGCACATTTAAGCCAATCCAACATCAGGGCATGTGTGGTGTGTGTGAGAATGAGCCTCTGTTACTGGGATCAGTATGGCTCATCCGTGTCTGTGTTGGTAACAGGGTCTCCAGTGTACCAAACACTAAGAGGATCAAGCCGTCACAAGCGAGCCGAGCTCATTATTATAATCACAAACTCAATCACAGAATGACCTGTGCACGAGTCTGAACTTCTGCCATGTTATTAGCTGTCACGTCATGTGACCAGTTTAGCGAGGAAAATGTGCACCCGTCATCATCTGTGATGCAATCTAGCTGAAGTTCTGTTCCTTCACAACAAACTGTTTGAAGATGATGAAGTTTGTCAGCTCACTGCACAGCGGTTGTGTATTTTAATCTCGCTGATGTAAAGTACTGTACAGATACTGAAATCAGACCAAAAGCTTTGGGATGAAAAAAGCTCTTGAGAGAACCATCAATATAAACTCTGTGTGTGTGTACATTACAGTGACCGGCCGAACGGTTCCAATGAGAAGAACGACACAAACATATCAAACACCGTCTGAGGTCGAGTGAGGGGACAGAGGAAGAGTTTATTATAGTTCAGGACAAAAGGAAAGTATCCGTTCCTGTTTTCATTTCCATGACAGATAACAACACCAAAAAGTATTTACACACTAAAAAATGTGAAGACGTGAAGGCACTTATTTGTTAAAAATGGCATTTGGACACATACAGCCAGTTAAAGGTCAATGTAGAAACAGAGCACAACGTTCTGGAGAAAATCTCTAAGGCGTTCAGTTTGGACTGTTCAAGCATGTTCTGGGACTGATGCAGGATTTTACCCATGATGCTTTCTGATCCACGTCTCTAATCTCAGCTCTTGGCATCTAAAGTATTGAGATTCCTGCTTGTTGAAGGAAGTTTAAGTTTGACTGTCAGAGGTGAAATATCATGAGACTTAGATCCTAAACAAACCTTTCCTCACCCTCACGTCTCGCCAAAACAACGCGACTTTCTTCATGAAAGGAATTTAAGAAAGATCAAACATTGTCAATTTACCAGCAACTGTCAAGGTGCCAAATCAGACATACTGTAAGAAAGACGTATCATAAAAATAGTCCACGAATCCTTCTGATTTCTTCATTCTTATTTTGAGTTTCACAGAAGACAGAGAGTCATGCGGGTTCAGTAAGACATGCAGACGAGATGTTAATCTAAACAAACTTTATTTAAATAAGCGAGGGGGATTTCGACATGGATACTTCCTTATAACAGATAGTCTGTACTCATAAGATGTTGGAGTATTCAGTCAATTGTTTGGAAAACACAATAATGTGCAGAGAGTTTATTAATGTGTGTCTGTTCAAATAAAGGATTGAGTGACAAACAAACAAGTTTTATTTCAGAATGAAAATTCAACAGTTTTCATCTTTCAGCTTTAAATGGAGAAAGACAGCAGATGATTTCACCAGAAACAAAGACAAAACACATTTGTGTGTCTTTATCACTGCAACAGATTGGACAGACTGCTCGAACAGCTCTCTCTCTCTCTCTCTCTCTCTCTCTCTCTCTCTCTCTCTGTCTCTCTCTCTCTCTTTCTCTGTCTCTCTCTCTCTCTCTCTGCCTCGTTCTCTCTCTCTGCCTCGTTCTCTCTCTCTGCCTCGTTCTCTCTCTCTGCCTCGTTCTCTCTCTCTGCCTTGTTTTCTCTCTCTGCCTCGTTCTCTCTCTGCCTCATTCTCTCTCTGATCAAACCTCGACTAGTTATGACTCACAGCATTTAATGCCAATTTGACCACATAACCACTTCCTGTTTACACACTGACGTCACAAGCAAACATGTGCCTCATTCACAACAAACACGGAGAAAACCGAAGCGTTAAAAGACTGTGGATTTCCATGGATCTCACCTTCTTTAAGAGCTTTGTCCACATTCAGAGACATCACAACTCTCCGGGTCTGAGCCGAATCCAGCAGAGGCACACAGAACCGACCCTAGACATGACAGAGAGAGAGAGAGAAAACAGGTCAACACACAAAAACATTCTTTATGATGAAGAAGCCTATAAATGATCCAGCTGAAAGATATTAAAGCATCAGATGCAGGGGTTTGATTTGAACAGGTTCAACAGGTTGTGATCGTCCAATGATGACTAATTTAAGACCATTATTTTGCAAAGTTTCATTACAATTTGTATAAATGAAAAATGATACATATTATAGGGCATAAAAATCATATTATTTATTACCCTTTGGATAAAAGTGTCTGCAAAATGACTAAATGTAAATACAATACAGTATTAACTTAACATGACATCATCTGCTTTAAATATATCTTAAATGATACAAAAATAGGAAACTATATTATTTGTATTGTAATATGTTTTCAACCAAAAACATGAACCTCTAGAAACATTACTGTAACTGATGGTGCTAAAAAGATCAAATGTCTCAATCTATTCCCCCTTCTGTACCTGCCAAAGTTCTCGTGAAGCACATGACACACATTCAGCAGAGATGCTCACCGTCTCTTACCATTAACTTGTCGAATAACTCCAGCAGCTGGCCTGACCGTCTTTTGGTCGTGTCGAACCTGCTGATCTTCGGGGGACTTTTCTTCACCAGCAGCCCGAAGCTGCCCAGCAGGAAGCAGAAGAGCGCAAAGGTCACATAGAGAAAGAGTCTGAGGAAAAACGAGGTGAGCGTGAGTCCTCCAGAGCCGAGCTGCAGGGCGAGCACCGCCGCCGCGACGCCCACAACCAGACACGGGTACAGGGCGCTGGGCATGAGGGCATCCGAGCGCCTGCTTCTGCCGCTTCGGCCATCAGGAGGAGGCATGATGTGACAGCTGGAAATGACATGTCCTCACATGTGCATCAGACCGCGAAGCCCACGCTTCACTCATCACAAACGCGGACGCGCCGAACACCTGAACACGCGCGCGCGCGCTTGCATCTGTAGCGAAACCTTTCATCCAGAGATGACGACGCACGCGGGTAACAATGTTGCGCTGTTACACACGAGACGGAGACGGATGCGTCTGACGCGTTACATTGAAACCAGAGCGACGGAGAAGATGATCGCGACCCGGGCGGCAGCAGGGAAGCTTAACGGGCTGCTAATTCAAATCCTCGGGCGAAAGCATCAAGAGCATTCGAGTGCACGCACAGGGACGCGAGGTACACAAAACAACGCCGATGTTCATAATACAAACACTATAAAGACATCGCCCGGTTACTTTAACTTTCCGCGATGACTCGAGCGTGAAACGGCGCGATTGTTAAACGCCGTAAACTCGCGAACGATCCGAAATGTGACGAAACTTATTTGAAATCCGTCTGCTGTTGTTTTCTAGACGCGTCGCGAATAACGCCGCTGCTACTATGGCGAGATCGCGGCTCATCGATATTATAAAGGGTCTCCTGATAGGTCTCGGCGATTGGCTGGAAAGCTGACGTGGGTGTCTGGGCGGTGGGCGACTGGCGAATGAGCGGTCGCTGAAGGTTCGTCTTGTGAATATTAAGCAGTCACGTGAGCGTATTACGCGTTGATATTCATGAGGTGCGCCTTCGCCGTACTAGGGTAGACAGGACAGATTCTCTTACACGGGGAGAGCGGGGGTCCCGGATCACGTGAGGCACCCTCAACCAATCATGTAACGTCGGTGGCCGGAGTTCGGTTTTACGGCAGTCGGTAACGGTTTACGTGGCACAGTTTTGCGTGGATTTGTATTGCACGAGAAATTGATTTTGTTGGTTGTCCTGATATCGGACTGCGTGACCGTAAATGTAATTTACGTGGTTAAATGTATAAGTCAATCTTAATACAAATTCTGCACTGAAACAATGAGGGTGCTCTATTATTGCAGAAATACAACTATGAAATACAAGTGACACATGTAATGCTTCATACGCATTTAAAACTTCTAAAAACTAGATTATTTTAAAGTGATGATACATTTTCATAAACATACCAAACTGTGTGTACAGAGATTATTCACAGATACATGAAATATACCAAACATGAGATAAAAGTGATCACACCGATTCTAAAATAGAAATCTCTTGAGTATATTTCACATGTGCCTATAATCTGCAGCATCCTTTTCTCTTTTCCATAAAGCCGTTTTCTCAGCGTGTATCTGATGCCATTGCTCGCATTAACACCATAAAACTAACATGTTTTACATTTGCTCTCTTCAGTCTGGTGATCTTTACCATGCTCTTAAAGTGAATATGAGTCCTTCAGATTGATCTAGAAGATTTCAGGCTGCATGAGCAGCAGTAATGACAGAAGCAAGCTGTACGTCAGAGCGGGCCGTGTGACGTCTGTCGAGCTTCTTAACATGCACTCAACCCTGGACCATGAGCCGTTGTTGGGCAGAGGTTCAATCCCCATCGTTCTGCATAAAATATTATACACATCTACGGCTCGAATGGGACCAGCCTGGAAATTTTTCTTGAAGTCTGGAGAGCAAAAATGTGTTCACAAAAACATGAATTATTATCTTATTCGTCTAAATGGTCCTCTTTCTAAAATTGAAAAAAGAAACGAAACGGAAGTCTTCAGGTGATGTCAAATCATCTGGATTTGAGTAAATGTGATGAGACATGTTTGAGATCTCAGTTTGACACGTTGTTGTTGTTATCTCTTGTGAAACTCGAATGACAGACACATGTGTAAGATATCTGGTCCTGTTTTATGTCAAATTCAATCTAATTGATGAAATGATTGAGGATTTTAAAGACATTTTTCTGTCTTGTGAGAATATAGAGTAAGTGTGTTTTCCAGTGTGCTGTGTCTCACCCGGTCCCTGTGCAAGAAAGAATCCTCTCATGTCTATGAACTCATTATCATAACCGTGCCAGCCGTGTTGCCATCCTTCAGCCTCTCCAGTGCTGTTTTTCCAGAAGGGCAGTTTGCCTTTATTCTGTAAAAGAAAGCAGAAAGCTGAATGTCTGAATGACACTGTTTTGTTTTTGAAGTAAACCCCATGACACATCAATGAGATATTCCGTTATATCTGTCCGGCGCACACTGTTGTTTTTGGGTTAAAGGGCTATTATATGCCGGACTGAATCATGATGCTGCTGATTTCTCTGATACCGCTAGTTTTACAGAAAATCTACAAACCATATTCTATTATATTCTGTTCTATTCTATTCTCTTATTCTATTCTATTATTCTCTTCTATTATTCTCTTCTATTCTCTTATTCTATTCTTATCTTATCTATTATTCTCTTCTATTGTCTTATTCTCTTCTATTCTTATCTTAGCTTAGCTTATCTTATTCTTTTATATTCTTAAGTAGAAGCCGATCATGAGGGAAGATTCCACATCACACCTGAGAATAACCACAGGTGCAAAAGTTCATCTGTGATAACAGAACTGATATAAAGACAAGAAAATGTAGAGTTATGGATTTTGATTGGTCAAAACAGTGTCTTACATCAGAGGAATTGGATAATTAAATCATATAATGTTCAATTTGATGTCCTGAATATTTTAGTACAGTCACAGTTTTATAAAAGCAGCATGAGTGCACAAAACATAGACATTTATGTAATATTTAATGTTTGAAAAGATGAAACACTTTTACATTTTTGAAGCTGGATCGGGACGTTCTGAAGAGACTTACCTCAGTGATGAACCATCCGGGCTCTGCCACCAGCGTCAGTGTCGAGACAAATCTCCCGTTCCTGTAGTGATATCGGTCTGGAATCTCTTGCTTCTTATAAACATTCATGTTGTTCACTTTGCTCAGGTTATGATATATCTGGATTAGAATGTAAGGAAAACGGTTTATGTATACTGTATACAGCACTGTCAAGAACACAATAAAACTAATAATACAAATGATATCTTTTACACATTGCAATAATATACTTTTTTACATTTTAGTTTGTTTTGGAAGATATGTCATGAAAATAAAGTCAATATGCCAAAAGATGGAAATGGCTTTTGGTTTTATTTCAATGGTTTATGGCCTATTTGGTATCATACGGGATTAAATATAATCTGTACAGGTGGACGGGTTATTGACACCATCTTTCCTATTAGTTATTTGCTAACAGATGAATGTGTAAATACATTTTGTTAAACATTAAGAAACCACTGAAGTTGCAGATGTCACAAACACGGTACAAAGTCTGAATGTCACCTCGAGGGTAAAAGCAGCGATTTGAAGCGACATGAAGTGCTTCAGCAAAAAACTAGAGAATTGTGTTTTCGGTTCTGTGAGCAGACGTGCATCAGATGGAAATCTTGCCGAAATGTGATGAGAAGAGCGATGGGTTTATCTCACCTCCTCAAACTTGTCTTGTTTGGGCCACAGGCTGACCACCGGCCCTCTGTCCATCATTTTAATGACGTTTGACACGGAGATGTATTTGTCCAGCTCGATGACTTTCTCCATCCACTTGAGCTCGGTCATACCGTGATCAGAAAACAACACCACATTTATCTCATCTCTCATGTTCTTCTCCTGAAAAACACACAAATGTGTTTCAGAAACAGAGAATACGTTTCAAATAAACACCAGCTTGAAGAAGCAGACCTCGATTTTACGGTTGAGGTATTGGAGAGCCTGGTCCAGTGAGCGTACGGCACTCTGGATCTGTGGAGAACGAGGACCGTGATGATGACCTTCTACATCAATCTTCTCATAATATATCGCAGCCATATCTGCTTTATTACTCCTGTTTGAAACAAACCTCCATTCATCAAATAAACACTTGAAATATGATTAAGAATGAATCATTGTTATTTTTAAGATTAAGTTCAAATCCACGGTTAAATTAACGGTTTGTGTTTCTCATTTACTTCAACATGTTGAGAGCGTTCTCCGTCGCGTCTGTCAGGTTCTTCTCCGATGGGTTATACACATATTCCTCGCAGAATGAAGGTCTCACACCAAGAATCGTCACTTCACAGCCTGAATGAACAAATGAAACAGAACTGAAACACTGGACTCGTGATCTAAACCTCCTTTTATTCTTCTTAAAGCTAAATCTTTAATAGTATGTTTGACGTCAGATCCACGACTGTGTTAGAATATCTATATATTCATGATGTGATGCTGTGATTTGGTGCACTGACCGGGCCAGAAGTACATGTAGACTCTCTTTCCCAGTTTCTGCATGGTCACCCACAGCGGCTCTGAACCGTCCCACCACAGAGGCAAACGGCTGTCCACATTCGTCCCGATCAAGAATTCCTTCATGGAGTCTTTATCCCACATGTAGTTCCCCGTCATCTGATGCACTTCACAGAAACGCCCTACAGCACGAGGAGAAGTGAAGTCACCTAATGAGTGTTTACTGTTCAGGGACCAGAGGAGGATTTGAATGTCTTCAATTAAAGAAGAGCATGACTTTCTCAAACTAACATCAATCTCATCTATTGAAATAAAAAACATTGATTGAGATTCAAATGATTTCTTACTAAACCAATGTGTGTAGAAAAATCCCAGTTGAGATCAAGATGATTTCTCTTAGACAATGATGAGAATAAATGGAGACTTTCTCAAGAAATGAGTCACAAATGTGTCTGTCATGAGAGTTTGAGAAGAGGGTTTTATCATCTGCAATCAAACGTCAATATTATTGAAGATCTCAATATCAACTCAAACATTTCTCATCACATTGACTCAATCCAGATGTTTTGACCTCTTCATTCATCTTACACATCCAGACTGTTCATGTGTTTCAACAATAACACTCTCATCTGATTCTCTTTAGATTTCTCCTATAAGCTCTGAGACTTACAATGTTTGAACAATTGACAGCTGTTATCATCTGCGCTGTGTCAGTGAATACCACACTATTGTTTATTGTAGGAATGTGGACGTCAGAAAAATCACATTTGTGTTTAGATGTTTGTTTAAGGTTTTTATCAACTATGCACCGTAAAGAAATGACACTATTAGTGGCAACAGTTTGTTCAAAGATAAATGATCATTACACATTAACAAGTCTTTATCCTTACAGCAAAAAAACATCAAATAACAGCCTCATGCAAAGCATTCTGGGAACCAAAATTAGAATAGAGAAAGAGAAATGTGGATTTCTTGTTCCCAGAATGCTCCGCACGAGGCTGTTATTTCATCGTTTTGTTTCTGTAAAGATAAAGACTTGTCAATGTTTACTATTCATTTATCTTTGAACAAACTGTTGCAAATAAATGACATAAATATAAATCTACAGTAAGTTACTGGCAACTAGCTTCATAACTACAGCAAAAATGTTTACAGTGTGGTACATCCAAGGCCATAATAATAACAACCTTAATATACAGTGATAAAGTTGAATGATGTTTTTAATAAATGTTCTTCTAAGACAGACAAGAATCAGAACTGACAGACAGAGAACGTGTTCAGACGAAACAACTGCCGTCAGCAAAACACGAAAGCCTCAGACGTGATGATGTGTGATGATGTGTGATGGGGTCAGCGATGCTCTTTGTTAAACTCACGCTCATCATCACAGATCATCGTGTCATTCACTTCTTGTTTGTTTCACTTCAGTATTATAATTCACATAATGATCCCCAAACAAAAGCAACATAAATATACAGGACAACTCCCTTCCTAAAGAAAAAAAACAAACTCTGTGGTTTTCTTTACAATTATAATAATATAAAAACCAAAAAGGATTAGTATTATTTGTTTATTATAAAGAAAGGTGTGTGGTTTCGGGTCCTAAAAAAGGTTTCATTGAATAACAAACACGGTGTGTTCTCAGAGCTTTGGGAAAAGTTCTCCCAAAGTTATTAAAACGGTTCTTGCACTAATGTTAAAAGAAAATTTTATGAACATAACTGCTATGACATTATTTGTGTATTGTTTCAAAACATTCAGATATACATATTTCATAAATGATGGGTTATGTCAGCAAAATGTTATTAGAAACATTAGAAATGCAGCATTGATCATTAAAGTTATAAGATGTTGATGTTTTGAGTGTGTCCGAGTGAAATGAAGGTCTGACCGCTCTTCTCTATAGCTTCATTCAAACAACACTGAATGAGCAAATGTCACATATAACACAATATGATCTTTATTGTGTCTTTAATGACCCTTCTGAACTCTGACTGCGGGCGTCACATGTGGAATGAATTATGAGCCCAAACACAAATAACACAGATGCAATGGTTAGGTAAGCATTGGTGCTTGTGGGTTTAAGCTTTCGAGACACATGTAACCCATTAAAACCCCAGGAGTTTATAACCATCTTAAATTCCAAAACATTTCACTTAACCCGACAATCTAATGACTTCACGTGGAAAAGAACAGGACAAGAAGTGATATTACAATCTGCTGACTTTACATTCAAAGCACTTGATCAAAGTTCAGACACTTGGACCTAGAAAATGACCTGAAATATATATGCGAGTCATTTATGTCAAGTTAACTTTATTTATAAAGCGCTTTTCACAATTTTCATTGTTACAAAGCAGCTGAACGTGAAACATATTCACTATAATCAAATCATATAAAGTTTTACTAGTCAAAACTTAAAAAGGTGAAAACACAGATTCAAACACACCCACTCACAAAACACACACACGGACGCGCAGACACACACACACACACACACACACACATATAGAAGAGTACTGCGTATGATACAATGGATAATATTGAATAAATATATCATAAATGAGAAATGATTAAGCTATGATAGCCTACCTCAACCTTTTGTGTTTGCACTGCAAGTCTTACCCGTCATTAGAGAATAATAGTTTGGATAGGACAGACTGGGGAAATCTGGAGTCATGTAATCCACTTTCACACCGTTTTCCACGATCTCTCTGAATCCTGCCAGGTTTTGTAGATCATCTGCATAATCGTACCTGAAACCATCAATGAGAAAGAGCAGAAGTTTGCGGCTGGAGTCGCAGGATCCGCAGATGAGGAGGAGGATGAAGATGCTCAGGACCGATCGAGTCATGATGTTCTGTGACTGATGGACAGATGAACAAACACTGTGTGTGTGTGTGTGTGTGTGTGTGTGTGTGTGCGGGGGTGAGAGAGTCCACAGCAGTCCCTCCCTCACAACCATCAGCTTATGTCCAGGAGGAGGAGGAGACACTGAAACAAGAACACATCTGAGCTACAAAAGTTAATAACATTAAGTTAACAGAACTTAACGTGAACGAATAGTGTATCTGTTAACATATAAATACAATATTACAAAAAAACTAAAGAAGATATTTTGAGAAATGTTCAATCAATGAACGTCAACAGGATTCAGTATCGTTTGGTTATGAACGTTCTTCAAAATAACTTGTTTTGTGTTCTGCAAGAAACTCGTACAGGTCTAAAATGACAAGAAGATGAATGAAGGAGAATTTCTTTTGGTGAAATATTCCTTTAACTCATAATTTGACATAAGACAGACTGCAGGTTAATTCAGTGTCTGCATTGTAGTCCAAATTCAAGACATCAAGCATCAATTCACACAAAATCTGCAGCGCAACAGAGACGCAAGTTAAACCATAATAATAATCATTATAATCATTATATTACTGCACCTTGAATTCTCTATGAAACACAACATGTTTCCTTTTGCTGTTTTTCTCTCAGCTCATCATGGTTGAGCAAACCATCATAATAAAAACTATTGGATTGAGTTCATGAACCCATACAGGCTACTGTCCTCTGAACCTGCCGAAGGCTTTTTAAAACAGAAGTGTCTTTACTCGTCCACTAGGTCACGCTGTTACCTCACTTTTATTTCACTTATAAGACCCTCAGTCTATAGAAAAACAACATACAAGACTCTCCAACAATCACTCTACAAGTATTTATTCACAACGAAGCCCACAGATGAATCTGTCTCCAGTGGACTTTAATGTATTCTATTCGTGTTGACGGCACTGCGTTTAGCTGTAGACGTGCACAATGAACATTATTGTTTTATTTATTTATTTATTATTTTATATTTGATTTGAGGATTCGTCACTGTTACTTATGGTATTTTGCAGACATGTCTGCCTTTTGAAAATTGTAAGTTAATATTGTTTATTCAATACCTATTTTGTTTTTAAAATTGAATTCAATAAAAATAATAATAATAATAAATAAATAGAATAATGAACATTATTGTTGATTTCTGAGGTTTTGTAAAGCCAGCAGATCCTGATAGACAGAGAAACAAACAATAACAGACATAGAAACAAACAATAACAGACGGAGAAACAAACAAACAATAACAGACGGAGAAACAAACAAACAATAACAGACGGAGAAACAAACAATAACAGACGGAGAAACAAACAAACAATAACAGACGGAGAAACAAACAATAACAGACGGAGAAACAAACAAACAATAACAGACGGAGAAGCAAACAATAACAGACGGAGAAACAAACAAACAATAACAGACGGAGAAGCAAACAATAACAGACGGAGAAACAAACAAACAATAACAGACGGAGAAACAAACAATAACAGACGGAGAAACAAACAAACAATAACAGACGGAGAAACAAACAATAACAGACGGAGAAACAAACAAACAATAACAGAAGAAGAAACAAACAATAACAGACGGAGAAACAAACAAACAATAACAGACGGAGAAACAAACAATAACAGACGGAGAAACAAACAATAACAGACGGAGAAACAAACAAACAATAACAGACGGAGAAACAAACAATAACAGATGGAGAAACAAACAATAACAGACAGAGAAACAAACAATAACAGACGGAGAAACAAACAATAACAGACGGAGAAGCAAACAAACAATAACAGACGGAGAAACAAACAATAACAGACGGAGAAACAAACAAACAATAACAGACGGAGAAACAAACAATAACAGACGGAGAAACAAACAAACAATAACAGACGGAGAAACAAACAATAACAGACGGAGAAACAAACAAACAATAACAGACGGAGAAACAAACAAACAATAACAGACGGAGAAACAAACAATAACAGACGGAGAAACAAACAATAACAGACGGAGAAACAAACAAACAATAACAGACAGAGAAGCAAACAATAACAGACGGAGAAACAAACAATAACAGACGGAGAAACAAACAATAACAGACAGAGAAACAAACAAACAATAACAGACGGAGAAGCAAACAAACAATAACAGACGGAGAAACAAACAAACAATAACAGACGGAGAAACAAACAAACAATAACAGACGGAGAAACAAACAAACAATAACAGACGGAGAAACAAACAAACAATAACAGACGGAGAAACAAACAAACAATAACAGACGGAGAAACAAACAATAACAGACGGAGAAACAAACAAACAATAACAGACGGAGAAACAAACAATAACAGATGGAGAAACAAACAAACAATAACAGACGGAGAAACAAACAATAACAGACGGAGAAACAAACAATAACAGACGGAGAAACAAACAATAACAGACGGAGAAACAAACAATAACCGACAGAGAAGCAAACAATAACAGACGGAGAAACAAACAATAACAGACGGAGAAACAAACAAACAATAACCGACAGAGAAGCAAACAATAACCGACAGAGAAGCAAACAATAACAGACGGAGAAACAAACAAACAATAACAGACGGAGAAACAAACAATAACCGACAGAGAAGCAAACAAACAATAACAGACGGAGAAACAAACAATAACAGACGGAGAAACAAACAATAACAGACGGAGAAACAAACAATAACAGACGGAGAAGCAAACAAACAATAACAGACGGAGAAACAAACAATAACAGACGGAGAAACAAACAAACAATAACAGACGGAGAAACAAACAAACAATAACAGACGGAGAAACAAACAATAACAGACGGAGAAACAAACAAACAATAACAGACGGAGAAACAAACAATAACAGACGGAGAAACAAACAATAACAGACGGAGAAACAAACAATAACCGACAGAGAAGCAAACAAACAATAACAGACGGAGAAGTAAACAATAACAGACGGAGAAACAAACAAACAATAACAGACGGAGAAACAAACAAACAATAACAGACGGAGAAACAAACAATAACAGACGGAGAAACAAACAATAACAGACGGAGAAACAAACAATAACAGACGGAGAAACAAACAATAACAGACAGAGAAACAAACAAACAATAACAGACGGAGAAGCAAACAAACAATAACAGACGGAGAAACAAACAAACAATAACAGACGGAGAAACAAACAAACAATAACAGACGGAGAAACAAACAAACAATAACAGACGGAGAAACAAACAAACAATAACAGACGGAGAAACAAACAAACAATAACAGACGGAGAAACAAACAATAACAGACGGAGAAACAAACAATAACAGACGGAGAAACAAACAAACAATAACAGACGGAGAAACAAACAATAACAGACGGAGAAACAAACAATAACAGACGGAGAAACAAACAATAACAGACGGAGAAACAAACAATAACAGACGGAGAAGCAAACAAACAATAACAGACGGAGAAACAAACAATAACAGACGGAGAAACAAACAAACAATAACAGACGGAGAAACAAACAATAACCGACAGAGAAGCAAACAAACAATAACAGACGGAGAAACAAACAATAACAGATGGAGAAACAAACAATAACAGACGGAGAAGCAAACAAACAATAACAGACGGAGAAACAAACAAACAATAACAGACGGAGAAGCAAACAATAACAGACGGAGAAACAAACAAACAATAACAGACGGAGAAGCAAACAATAACAGACGGAGAAACAAACAAACAATAACAGACGGAGAAGCAAACAATAACAGACGGAGAAGCAAACAAACAATAACAGACGGAGAAACAAACAAACAATAACAGACGGAGAAACAAACAATAACAGACGGAGAAACAAACAAACAATAACAGACAGAGAAGCAAACAATAACAGACGGAGAAACAAACAATAACAGACGGAGAAACAAACAATAACAGACGGAGAAACAAACAAACAATAACAGACGGAGAAACAAACAATAACAGACGGAGAAACAAACAATAACAGACGGAGAAACAAACAAACAATAACAGACGGAGAAACAAACAATAACAGACGGAGAAACAAACAATAACAGACGGAGAAACAAACAATAACCGACGGAGAAACAAACAATAACAGACGGAGAAACAAACAAACAATAACAGACGGAGAAACAAACAAACAATAACAGACGGAGAAACAAACAATAACCGAAAGAGAAGCAAACAAACAATAACAGACGGAGAAACAAACAATAACAGACGGAGAAACAAACAATAACAGACGGAGAAACAAACAAACAATAACAGACGGAGAAGCAAACAAACAATAACAGACGGAGAAACAAACAATAACAGACGGAGAAACAAACAAACAATAACAGACGGAGAAACAAACAATAACCGACAGAGAAGCAAACAAACAATAACAGACGGAGAAACAAACAATAACAGACGGAGAAACAAACAATAACAGACGGAGAAACAAACAATAACAGACGGAGAAACAAACAATAACAGACGGAGAAGCAAACAAACAATAACAGACGGAGAAGCAAACAAACAATAACAGACGGAGAAACAAACAAACAATAACAGACGGAGAAACAAACAAACAATAACAGACGGAGAAACAAACAATAACAGACGGAGAAACAAACAAACAATAACAGACAGAGAAGCAAACAATAACAGACGGAGAAATAAACAAACAATAACAGACGGAGAAGCAAACAATAACAGACGGAGAAACAAACAAACAATAACAGACGGAGAAACAAACAATAACAGACGGAGAAACAAACAAACAATAACAGACGGAGAAGCAAACAATAACAGACGGAGACACAAACAAACAATAACAGACGGAGAAACAAACAATAACAGACGGAGAAACAAACAAACAATAACAGACGGAGAAACAAACAATAACAGACGGAGAAACAAACAAACAATAACAGACGGAGAAACAAACAATAACAGACGGAGAAGCAAACAATAACAGACGGACATTTTGGAAAAATATTATAAGTTGGTAATAAGTTTGTGAATTTATAAATGAAGCAACACACATTGAAGCTAAATTCTTCATATCACACACACAGTGAAGCTTTTAATAGACCTACAATTTCATATCCCGATGAATAGAATTAAGTTATGTTATTTGCAACATACTTTCTGCTTTTTCAGTGAAGTATGATATTTAAGCGATTTACTTCATGAGGACACAGTAAACAACACATACAAACACATGAATCTTGAGGTGTGAACACAGTTTTGTCAGCAGAGTTTCTCGTTTATTCTTATGATTTCATGATTTCCATACACCACAATCTTGAGGAAACCACACAATTAAAAGAAGCCCTTGTATGATGTCTATACACATCTACAAACACACATCGGCCTTGACACACACACACACACATATATATATACATACAGGACATATACATACATCACTCTCCATCATCTAACCTACTTTTTGTTTTCCTTTTTTTTTAAATCATAAAAAGAAGTGCTTTTTGTCATAAAAACCACACACGAACACAAATTCACACCGGATGTCTTACATCATAAGGCCAAGCATGTACAATGGCAGTTAACTCATATATTATCCATCGTATAAAGATCCCTAAAGTATAAAAATATATATATATTGGCTCGTGATGAAGGCTAAGAATGCCATTAAGTGCCATTTTTGTGCATTATGGATTTGCCGGAGCTCAAGCTCCTTAAACGATTTCCCCTCGATCACGAACTACACAAGTCAGCGATGATCGCAGTCATAAGGTGCTCGGGGGGCTTCTGAGCCCTCTATATACACACACACCTTCACAATGGCTTGACATCTAAACATCCACCACTACAGCAACTTCCTGCGCTCCCTGAATTCAAGTTCGCGCTTCACTTTTGGCTCAACTCATCCAGAGAACGTCTCGTGAGCTCTTTCAGGTCCTATACCTGCGGCCGGACACCACGTGACCGCGCAGACATCAGCAGCTCTTCACCGAGGATTGTGAGACGTCTGAGGTTTTCATGATCACGCTGGCACGTTTCTCGTGGACGGGCGGTTGGTCGGAGGGTTCGGGGTCGGGCGTGTGGACGGAGGAGAAGGGGGAGTTTAAGATGGCCCAGCTAGAAGGGCCGGTGAAGGGGGAAGCTGTCGGCTCTCGGATGGTGGTGATCTTGAAGTTGGGTTTGTCAGGGGAGATGAACGAGGACATGCCGGGCAGAGGCATCAGAGGTTTCATGTCTTCCTGGCCGAACAGTAACGCGTGAACATACTGCAGGAGAGAACAGAGACACAAATCTGGTGACCATCACACACATAACATTACGCAGTGGAGTACACATGACATCAACCATAAGAAAGACCGATCACACATGAGATCTCCTTTTTATCTCATTTATTTCTCCAAGGTGTCGGTGAGAATAAATGGAGCGCAAACGGAAACTTTTAATTGGAGGAACAGTTCACCAAAAAATGACAATTCTGTCTTCATCTAGACACCGTCAGATTGATCCAAACCTGTATACATGTATACTGCTTATAACCAGACAGATCTCATCCTCCCATTGTCTCCCATTGTATTTATTTTCCTACTACAGCAGTAAATGTGTGACGAGATCTGTTTGCTTACTGACATTCTTACAAATATCTTCTGTCGTGTTCAGCAGGACAAGACATGTAAACAGGTTTTGAACAACCCGAGGGTGAGTAAATGATGACAGGATGAACTGGCCCTTTAAGTCTCAGTTGTGTCTCAGATATTTCTCCTGGGGAAATGAGTCGGTGTGTCAAACTGAGCTCAGATTTGTCTCGTCTGCGATCAAAAGATTGAAGATCTCAATATCAACTCAAACATTTCTCATCACATTGACACAAATCCAGATTATTTTACATCTGCATTCATCTTACACATATTTTAGGAGAAACATTTCAGACTAAGTTAAATGAAAGCAAGTGTTAAAGCAGATTATATTCAAGTTCCTATACTATGGTGTAGAGGTATAGACCGTTTCATCGGACGCGCGCGCACATGACCCCCAGCTAATTTACAGTTTGTGTCTAATAACATAACTATTGGGATTTGATTTAGTTTATTTTGATATTCATTTGTATTATTATTTTATTGTATACAAATTGTATTAAATAAATGATTTTTGGTTGTTTGTTCATTTGATTAAATACATTTGTTGAATGGGTCCTGTAGCGTTTGAAGAAAGCGTAGGGTACACTGACATCTAGTGGTTGTCTACATCCGCAATCTAATTCAATATATTGTAGAGACAAGTTTAGCCAAGTAACACTTCTTCTGGGTTTCTTTTGCTTGATATCAGAAATAATCTACAGGCGCTGTATTGTCTGTGAACGTGTACCGGAAGTTCACATGCGCAGTAATGTTTGTTTATGTTGTTGCTTTGAAACCGACTATAAACGGAACAAACTGTCACTGAATTGAATTACAATCTGAGGTCTAAAACACACACGCACGGTTGTATTTCCTCTCTTGTCATCTCCCCGCAGCCTTTACACGGATAACACACAAACATTTCAAATCCATAGAAATGTCCGGCTTCTATTGTTTTTCCTGACAGAATTATAGCAAGTCAGACTATCATGAAACTTCAGCGACTTCCTGATCCCACGACACAAGACGTTTATCTCCAGATCTTTAAGAGGCCGTCTCGTCTGATGTTTAGTTCTCAGCTTAAAAGTACTAAATAAACAGAAATGTGGATTTCACAGCTTCTGTCTCGGCACAAAGAGAATAAGCAAATACACGTCTTAACATCTCTATTGATCATCGATTATTCCTGCTCAAGTCTCATGCTGACATATTTCAATTAAGATCTTGAAATAAAAATGTTGTTGTAGTTAAATAAAATATTTTAAAATATATATATTTTATTTTAATGTGTTATTATTGCCGTATTTAAATTAAGATTATAACATTTACACAAAGTCACTAATAAGTCAAAATTATATTTTTATTGTTGAATTCCAATTAATATTAATCAAACAGTTTGTTTTTATTAAGTAACAATAACTTATAGCTAACGAATACAATAAAACACCATAAGAAACAAGATTTGAATTATTTTAAAAAAGGAGTTATCTTCTGCAAATAAACTATATGTTCACATAAAGTCTATGTTCAGCTGATTGTAAGCATTTTGCTTGTCTCATAAATAGTTAGCAGATATTAGTAATCTTTGGTTTAGCTCATTGTCATGAAATCTTTCTAAAATGTTTCAAGGTAGACTGACGGTTTTACAGGCGTTATAGGATTGTTGTGAGTTAGTCTTAGTGACTTAAGAGTCCTCTTCATAACCCCTAACATATCACAGGTTAAAGAGCTAGTTTAGCGCTAAAACACTCAAATACTATTAGCACAAACATTTAAGAGTCCTTAAATGAAGACGGACACGTGTCCATTATATTTAAGCGTTTCTCCTAAATCAACAGCTACTTTTAGCCTTGTTTTGTGAATACGGGCCCAGCATCTGCGTAACATCTAGGAAAGAGCAGTTTTACATCCATTTTAAATGGTAAACATCCTTCAGACGTCTCCTAGATGTCTTTATGACATCTGACCGTCAAAGTCTCCTAGACGTATTGCAGATGAGCAAACTATGTATTGCAGACGTTAAATAAATATCCGCCAGATGTAGTGTGCTATCAGGGGTCGTGTCAAACTTGTATGAGTTTCTTTCTTCATCAGAACACAGAAGAAGATATTTTGAAGAATGTTGATCATCTATCAACACTGAACTCCATTGACTTTTCAGAGACATTTCTCAAAAGCGTTTCACTGAAGAAAGACTCACATACAGGTTTACACACAATGAACTATCGGTTTCATTTAACACTTCCGAGATCCAAATTATTAGATCTCCTCTAGTACTGATCTTGTGCAGCCTAAATTCCCCGTCATGTTCAAGAGATTTGACTCAAAGCTTGAGAAATTCATCAGGTTAACCAGAGTATTGAAGACGATGTAGTGTGTTTGTGGGAATGACGTCATGTTTTGCATCACAGTCTCGAGTTACAGGAACTGAAAGCGAGTGGGTTGCGAACGTTAGTGCTGTAAGATTTCCCCAGAAACACACTTGAACACGAGTGTGCGAACGGACCCCGCACACTTGAGAAGGAGAACCGATACAAGACACAATCTTACAAACGTCCGAAACGTCCATTCACAAATTTTAAAGACATCACATTTTGCGTGTCCGAAGGCTCGGAGTATCAACAGCGAGCAGCAAATCACATGTATTGGTTCTTTAAAAAGGGGCAAACCCTTTGATACGTTTGGCCCCAACTTCCTGTTTCAACAGGAAATACAAGAACGCGGGAATAGAAACTCACCAGTTATTTCACTGAGCTGATTTAATTTGAAGGTTGATTTTATAATGCCTACATTTTTAGCATTTTGTGTTTTTAAGGTGAAAAGGAGACAATTTTTCCCATATATCAAAATGGTCATAGAATCTCATTTAGTCTCGTGGGATAAGTGTCTTGTCACATGCCTAGAAATGTGTCAAAATATGGAGGTAAAAACGGTTCAAAGGGACGGATTGACATGAAGAAAACACATGTCTGAAGGAGTAAAGGATTCTGTCTTTGACACACCCATTGAAAGACTTGTTTTTCCAGCTTTCTTCGACACAATTGTTTTTTTGTTTTTTTTGCATTGTCACAACGTGTTTTGCCCCAGAATTCTCTCTGTCATATCAGCAACGCAGTGAAACAACTTCTCAGAAACAAGACTTTATCATTCTTTACAGAATCACTGAAGAGTCAGAAATGACGTCTGTCATGAGAGTATGAATAGAGACGTCAACAACGTGTGAAGCTGAGCTCAGATTTCTCTCGTCTGCGATCAAAAGTCGATATTAGTCAAGATCTCAATATCAACTCAAATTTTCCCAAATCAAGATTATTTGACCTCTGCAATCTACATTCATTTACACCTCCAGACTCTTCATAGATTTGTACAATCGTCTCATTTGTTTCTGTTTTTAACAGGTTTTAAGAGAAACATACGAGACTAAGTTGAGACTTAAATGAAACACAACACATCAAATCTCCTGAACTATGAAAGAGAAACATCAGAGAACTAACATTTTCCTCTGGAAGCGTTCATGACGTGACCATCAGTATTTGCGAGTGAAAGAAATAAAAATGTCACCGTATGAAAAATATTGACGGCCCCTAAATAGGCCTAATTTTCTTGCAAAGCAGTCACGTCGAGCGAGAAGTTCTGATATTCACTCATTCATATCGACGGCCTTCCCTCTGTTCAAACCTGCCCGAACACAAACACGACACGAGGGAAATATTCCACATACCTCTTTTGAGTCTTCCTC
>NC_136781.1:518236-582545 GCF_947034865.1 Barbatula barbatula | reverse complement strand
TTGCTATCGTGAAATATTTACCCACAGAGCATTGTGCCAAAACAATAACTGCCGTTCAGTGCGTGTGCGTGTGTACTGACCTCCATACGAGGAGACAGGAGAGATCTGTAAGGGGTAAAGGTCACTAGAGGTCACAGTCTGCTCCTCATTTTCTGTCACCACCTCGATGGTCTGACACACATCAGGCAGGTCATTGATGATCAGCTGGTCCTCCGCGGGACTCTGCCTACCCTCCTCTGAAGACAGTGAAGAGAGAGAGTGAAGATCCCGGAAGGGTTTCTGGGCTTCCTGACTCAAATAAACCAGCTGAAAATCCCTCGATAAATAACTGGCGTACTGTTCTCAATTCAGTGTGCATTACAGGCCCGTATCTGCACTAGCACTGATAAGCAAACACACGGTAAGCTCACCTTTAACACCATTAAAGAGCGTTACAGAGAAACAAAGAACACTGGACACGAAGAAACAAACAGCGTGTCAAGAAGAGCCGGATAAACAGGTCCACGACACAAAGACTTTAATGCTGCTGCGTTCTGAACACACGTCATGTCAATCAAACAAATCTGATTGACACAAACACACACGCATCAAAATCATGAGGCATCGCATTTATTTCCCACATCACAGTAAAAAGCTCTTTACTTTCTTACAGCTTGACCATTTGTGGAAAAGCGAAACTGTTTAAACACGGAGGTCAAATCAAGAGGAAAGTTCTGGACTATTCATAGGTCAATAATCAAGTGCAAACACACACGAGAGATGTTCTCCGTGTTCAAACACAGCACATGCTCTTTGAAACAATCTCAAAGCATGATGGGAAAACACTCATGTTGACCGGATCTGTATGATAATAAACTAACGATACTTAAGGAGAATTATTTCATGTGCTCAGCATTCATATAACAGTGCTTGTGTTTTCTTTCTAAAGACTTTTGAATAATGCGGACAGAAGCCATTGTGAGACACTGGATGGGTTTAAAACACAAGCTTCCTCTTTTACACATTGACCGTCTGTAAAGGAAATCAAAGGTGATTATATGGAGAATAGTGCAAAGACAAAATTCTGTAAAGAACTACTGTGATCTTGTGTGTGTGTGCGCGCGCGTGTATGCAAACTAGAATGGGAAGGGCAGCTGCAGAATAAACTCATATAATAGGCCGTTGTAAGTGAGGCCTAAAGCATTCTGGGTGTTTGCAAGGACACAGAAGAAATGCTTTCGTGTGTTTTCATGCACTCCAACATCGTCTATCACATCGCAAATCAATTCAGCCCTTTCAAGAAAACACATGATCCATTTTTACACATCGGTTTATGAGCGATCAACCGATTCTGTCTCAATGACCTGATTTTGATATTTGTGTATGGGCTACGCGTGTTGTATCTGTTTTATTCTGGTTTAAGTATATATATATATGTGTCAGGTTTTATTACGTATGATGTCTTGTTGTTCTTTTATTGTACAGCACTTTGGTGGTTGAATAAATACAGTTGAATGAATGAATGATTTAAACTAAACATGAACACCTGTAGATTTCTCTAACTGTAATAATGCGGCCAGTGTTATCAATGCAAATGTCACATGCTAAATAATGAATGAACATTGCATAAACAACAAATGAAACACACAAGTTGTGGTGTGTCAGTGAGGAACAGGTTGGATCAGAATGAAGTCACATGACACGGGTACAGGTGTACAGGAAGTAGTTTTTTACCTGTCTCGGAGTAATCCGCCTCCTGCTTGACTGACACCGGGAGCTTACAGGCGGAAGAGCGATTACTGTTTTCCCAACCCGACGGCACAGGGCCTGCTCGCACTGCCTGCAGCACACACAAACACGCCTGTATCATCTAGCATCTGTGTTTTCAAATCTTATTCATCATGTTAAAAGCGAGAATGCGTGAGATATTACCTTAACTTTTCCATCTTTCTCGGCCGCCCTCTTCTTACCTGTGAGAAAGACACATCACTTCATGTCAAAAATACATCCTGGTGATTAGAAAAAAATGTTTTACATTGAGAAAATGAAGACGTTTTCCCCAAATATGACTCAAAAACTGCCCTAAAACATGAATCCGACAGATTTAAACACAATGATTTTACCCAAACCACTCTTAAACACTTTTTATCATGCATTTCTTTTGGGCTGTGCAACCCTTAATCGCGATTAATCGCATCCAAAATAAGAGTTTGTGTTTATATAATACCTGTATATGTCTGTGTACTGTGCATATAAATTTAGTTTTTATAAAACAAAATACAAATTTATACATTAAGGAAATATTTAAATGTATTATTTATATTTTATATTTATATATCATTTAAATGTATATCAACATTCATTTATTTTTATATTTTTCTTAAATATATACGTGTGTGTGAATGTGTCTATAAATACAAAATGAATACACACAGTACACAGACATATACAGGTATTATATAAACACAAACTCTTATTTTGGATGCGATTAATCACTGCGCAGCCTGACATTTCATTACACAAATATCTGAGATCTGTGAAATGAAAGCTCGAATATGAGTATGTATGTATGTGCATTATTGACGGACCTCTTCTTGAATGTCTCTCAGACGCAGAGAGCATCTTGTACACTCGGAAGGCGTTTGTCCCCTTTTTAATGCTTTTGTCTTTCACCTCTTCAATGTCCGGCAGAGAGTTCATCGCACACCGGAAGTTCGCCTTCCACGTTTTGGGATCCGGTTTGTCACCCGGTTGATATTTTCCTGAATGTTTTCGAAACCAGACACACTTAAAATACAGAAAGAAACTGTTCGCTATCTGCTTTATCTCTTTTAATGTGCATTCAGCACACAACAATATACACAAAGCATAAGATTTATGGTTTCCTGGAAGCCAAAAGCCTCCACACTTACGATAGTTAAACCATGAATTCACAATGGTTTTATTGGTTCAGAGTAACCATATTCTACACATGGCAATTGAAGTTAATCTGTGGTTATGCAAACGAAAATCAACCCCCTCTTAAATAAAACATGAGTACCGTACTTTTAAAACAATAACACCATGGTTAGACATGACGTCACTGATGGGCAAGAATTCCACACACACTCACAGGGTCCTTTATGTAAAATGTTATAATGTTAGACATGTGTTATATACTGTATATCTGGCTGATGATTGATGCTTGTGTTTGCTCTGCACCTGTATGTATGGCCCAGTTTCGGAAGAGAGGAGCATCTTTCTCCACATCCCAGCCGTGACGTGCCGCATGCATCCAGGGGATCTGGAATATTCTCTTCTCCTGCAGGCAAACAGCATGCAAATGAAAACACACCACAGACAGACCTGTCACATTTATATCACCCAATGAGAGACGTCAACTCTCAGTGTTCTCATGAATACTGCCACGTGACAATGTTGTTTAAAGCTTTAAGTATAACGTTGTGTCAAACCTGCGTGAGTTTCTTTCTTCTGCAGAAAACACAAAAGAAGATATTTTGAAGAATGTTGACAAGCAAATGACACTGAACTCCATTGACTGGCATTGATGGACACTGCTGAGACGTTTCTCAAAATATCATCTGTTGTGTTCCACTGAAGAATGACTCACATACAGGTTTGCAAACACATGAGTAATAAAGACCGATTCACATTTCTTGTCTTTTGAACGTGTCCGAATTCACTTTTGCTAGTTTAACGGCGGGAAATCGGTCGGTGCGCCCGGGTGCTTGATCTAAACGAGTTGTCCTGAATTGATTGTGTTCTTTGGCTGTAATGTGCGATAAACCAATCAGAGTGTCATCTCCCATTCCCTTTAGGAGCCGGTTGTACAGATTCACTATTTACATGGCGGAATTGGGAAGAGCAGACGCAAAGGGCACAAGCAGACAACCACAATCATAATCTTTTTCATTTTAAATAAATACTTGTCATTATTGTGTGCTTCTGCGCGTCCCTCTGTGTGTATTAACCGGCCTATAGGTGCATATTCCTAACGCGCTCTTTAAATAACTCAAAAAATATTGCACCATTGACTTTAGACCAGGTTTGAGTTTTTTCAGTTCCTCAACATAGCAACACGCCAACAATGCGCCTGAGCACGACTCTTTTTTTAGACCATCATGCCCATGGGGGCACAAATGAGCGCGAATGCATTTGCTCTTTAAACAACGCGGAGCAGGACTACAAAATGAGATCTGCGTCGGGCTGAAACTAGCAAAAACACTTGCGATACCCAGAGTGTAGAATAGGGCCCTAAATATTTTGGGGGAACTGTCCCTTTAACAAACCACATGTACAGTACCAGCAGACAGAAATCATCATAGTAAGCAATCGTGCACGTACCTTGTTTACCCATTTTAGTCCCGGTATTATACTAGAGTTTATTTGCTCTTCCAACCACGGTCTCATCCGCATTCTCTCCACTGGCATTGTGGCCTATAGAAAGTGAGAGAGAGAGAGAGAGAGAGAGAGAGAGAGACATTTGTATTCTGTCAAATGTTGACTTTTCCAATTTAGCATACTGTTCCTGTAAACGCAGGAAAGACGATGAGCAGCTTTGACCTCATCCAACTGAATCATAAATGAATGAAATTTCTTCCTACAAAAGTTCAAAAAGTAAAGATGAAAGACATGCGTGTGAGTCAGCTCAAGAATGACATGACAGACGTAAAGGGAATCTGTATTCGTGTGTCATTATGGTGATATTGTATTGTTTCTGTTTTACGTTTTGAGATTACCGTAACTACATATATTAATGTCAGAAAAGTACCTTGAGTTTAAACGGAACCATTGAATTGAGCCGCTGAACAGAATGTAAAGAGACGGAAAGAATTGTCGTGGCGGTCAAACCTGTAATATTTGTCACACATGATGACAGACGTGAAGAGATTCTTCAGTTGCTCATTAACACGTTCAAGCTCATAAACGGGTTTGTGGTTCACAACAAATGAAAACTCAAACGCAAGACGGTTTCTCCGCATCTCGAGACCTTTGAACCGTGAGGATCCATCAGGGAAATGTGATAACAACACCAACAAAACAAGAGACACGTCAACAACACCGACTGACAACACACATCATCCTTTACCGTGATTTAACTAACCAAGTAACCAAAATAATCACAAACTGACTCTGGACTCACAACAATAACAATAACAATGATAGCTGGAGTAAAACTACAGTATTAAAACACTACACTTTTACTTTAGTAAAACCTTAATGTGGGCACAAGGCAGGCCAACAACACAAAAGCACACACACACACACACACACACACACAATAAAATGTCAAGCAAAAACAACATAACACTATATTACCAACAAATTATGCCTTTAAACAAATCAAAACACCACAAACAACATTCATTCAAGTTCACTATGGATGCAAAGGTTCAATAGGTTCAAGCAAATTCCCTTTACAGTGAGTCCAGTTCACATGTTCATAACAGCCTGTCTGACATCATCATCATCATCATCATCATCATCATCATCCATATGTTCCTGATTCTTTCATTCACGTCAAACACACACAGCTCGTCAGTACTGTACCTCCTGTGTACTTTGCATTGTGACGTGAGGGTCCCGATCATTACAGCAAAATACACCAGACGAGTCCAGCCTCGCTAAAATAACTCTGTTAGTGTTGACAAGTCGAGTCAAAAGTGAAAATAAATCTCCGCGACTCCCATCGGATCCAATGAGCCCATGACTTTCGATTTTACCCGCACATCTGCACTTCTGTGCGTGAATATCCACTTGTACGTTCGGTGCGTGCACGAGCCCCATAAATAAATGCGGAAATGCGAGTTTATTACCTGCCGATCGCTGCGGGAATAAACGCGAAGAGTCTCTGAAGTCTCTTGGAAATGTGTTGTTTATGATATCAAAAGGAAAAGTCAGATGGATTTCATTTCGCTCTTCAGATCGAAAGCAAAACAAGTTAAGGAAACAAGCGCTTGGGTGGAAATCCCCAGTGTGTGTGTGTGTGTGTGTGTGTGTGCGCGCTGTCTAGAGGGCGTGAGCGTTTTGCGTGCGCTTCCACTGCGTGTTTACAAACCCTACTATGGAGAACGCGGCGTCGTTTCATATTAACGACGTCGAGACACGTTCGCGCACCGATTGGCTAATATGTAAGGTGTCAGGACGAATCACTGAAGAGGCGTGTGAATATTGATAAGAGAGACGTAACCGAGCGACTTTTAGATATGTTTCCTGTAACATGTTTTAATATCCGCCTTGAACGTGTTTACTCACAATAAAATAATAATAATAAATGTAAACGAGCGACTTTTAGATATAGTTCCAGAAACATGTTTTAATATCCGCCCTAAACGTGTTTACTCTTAATACAATAACGATAATAAATGTAACCGAGCGACTTTTAGATATGTTTCCTGTAACATGTTTTAATATCCGCCTTGAACGTGTTTACTCACAATAAAATAATAATAATAAATGTAAACGAGCGACTTTTAGATATAGTTCCAGAAACATGTTTTAATATCCGCCCTAAACGTGTTTATTCTTAATACAATAACGATAATAAATGTAACCGAGCGACTTTTAGATATACTTCCTGTAACATGTTTTGATATCCGCCCTAAACGTGGTTATTCTTAATACAATAACGATAATAAATGTAACCGAGCGACTACGGCGGAACCTACTTAATATTCATAAGCTATGCCTTCGTCATAGTAGAACTCGAGGGTCCGTTCATTGGCTGCAGGATGAAACGAGACAATTTCGTTTTCACTTCCTCGTTGTTTCGTTCTAGCTCTTAAAGGAGACACGGTGGGCGTTTTACTTCTTAAATCACGACAAATGGCATACATATGTATAAAACTGTTTTCTATAATAAATCAATGAATATCTGTCGCGCGACAACGTTCATTGATCTGTACGAAGGTTACCTTTATTTGAGTGTAAAAGTTTATGCAAAAACGTACTTATTTGCAAGGGAGTGTCGTGCAACCATGACAGTAGTTTACGTTAGATTGTCGGAAAGAACTTTCTCTCTAGGGATGAGAGAGTTAAACGCAATCCTGCCCTCTGCGCGCGCACACGCTCTTATCTTATCTGGGCTGCCAGCCCCGCAACTCCCAGCTTATGATGCAACACGCGCACTCCAAACAACACATTTGAGACAAAGTGCACTTAACTAGAGTAAAACAGTTGCTAAGTAACCTTTTTGTTGTTGTTGTTAAGTCATCTTAAACCATTTACAAAACAAACCCAATAATTTACTGACCCCCCCCCCCCCCCCTTAAACACACAGACTGAGAAACGAAAAGGAAACATCTTGATGGCGGGTTACAGAAACGAAACTGCAGCTCGGTTTCAGGTTGTTGTTCTGCTTTCTGTTCCAGTTCAGAAGAACACGCCTCGCTTTCAAGAGCGCGACTGAAATGTGTAAAAGTCTAGCGCCACCTGGTGTTGCTGTCATGACGAAAGAGATGTCTCACATCTCACATAATACCATATAGTCAACTGTACTAACAGTTATAGACACCGCAGAGCTAGTATGTTATTGCATACATTTAAGGGGGCAAATATTGTAAAACTACTGGGAACAAGTCATGAAAAATATATATATATATATATATATACAGTGACCATAAAACATGATTTTTTACCACAATGTGTCATGGCACTACATACTGTAACTACATTTGAAGCATGCATGCAAGGATGAGGACATAACTCCAATTGAACCCTTATATTTTTGTTCTAGAATATCTTTTTTTCTTCCTTTTAATTTTTCCCCCCACTGATGTGAATAACAATCTATTTTGTAAATAGATTCAGTGTTGAAACGTAAAGATAACTCAAAGCAGAACGTGCTGATTACTCTTGACTGCTTTTAAAGTTTTACTTAGTTTTTCTTAGAGTGTAGAAGTAATATACCTGAGCGTGTTACAATAACATTTGCAGATGACACAGCAGTAGTGGGGTTAATACAGAATAGGGATGAGTCCAACTATAGGGCCTGGGTGGATCAATTCGTAGACTGGTGTAGGTCGAGCTGTCTTCATATAAACATAAATAAAACTAAGGAAATAACAGAACTGGGAGCCAGCCCAATCAGTGTATGGTTATAAATGGAGATGATGTTGAAATTGTGGCCGAGTACAAGTACTTCGGCGCAATAATAGACTAAGACAATTGTCATTGACCAACAAAAACAGACTGAGCAAGATAGTGAATTTGGCCAGCGAGGTTGCGGGGCAAACACTAGACAGTATGGCTATTACCTGTGAAAGAAGGGTGTTGAAGAAAGGTCGAGCAATTAATAACGATATGTCACATCCCCTACACCAGACATATGAGTTGTTGCCATCAGGAAGGAGGTTTAGGTTACCTTCTTTTAAAAGAAATCGGGCCAGTAAGTCATTTATTTCAACTAGCATCACATTGATGAACAGAAAGTTACCTGCACAGTACGCACAACTACACTTTGTTATCCCAGCTATGTGTAGTGGGGTTTGTGTTTTCTTGTCTGAACGTTGTTGTGTATGTGGGTGGATGGGGGTGGTTGGGGAAATTCTATTGTATATTTTTGTTTTGTATTCTGCTTTGTCTTTTGTATAAGTGTATCAGACGTGCTGTATGGTGCAGAACAATTTTCTGAAAGGAGAAATAAATGTATATATATCATATCAATTTATAGTCTGTTTAACATTTGACTTGTGTTTCTCTCTCCTTTATCTTAAATGTGTGCTTTTCAGTGATAACCACTGTTCGTGTGTGTATTTAGTACGTGTGCATATTGTGTATGTGTGTGTTTTCACCTTTTTAGTTTTTACTTGTATAACTTTATATGTTTTGCTTATAGTGAATATGTTTCACGTACAGCTGCTTTGTAACAATGAAAATTGTAAAAAGTGCTATATAAATAAAGTTAACTTGACCTGAATGCTTTTAATCATGCATCAACATAAACAAAACACACAAACTACTTAATTAAAAGTTTATTTATCGTAAAACATCGTGAGTGTATACGATCAGAACTCGTGTCTTAATGCAGCAATGTAATCATTTTATACACAAAACAATTATAAAGTGCTTACAACCCATTACAAGTTGAAGTAGCATTATTAAGGGAAATATAGTTCTTTGGTGAGCATGGACACAATGCATGGCATCTGTTTCATGCCGCTGAAGCCGGGCAGATTGGAGGCGGATTTAAAGTCCAGCGCTACTTTGTTATTGACACGTGTCAAGATCTGTATGATCTCCAGCTTCCTGCCGTATCTGGACAGCATTTCACACAGCGATGTGATGAACCATGAGCCATTAGAAACATTCCTCCAGGAATAATAACCTGGACGGGCAGAAAGTGACATGGTTATGTGTGCACTGTTTGTTCAATCTCACAAATCAAGAAGGCATTCCACAGACATTCCTTAATGTCTTCTGTGTTTGTTTTATTTCCTCCTCTATTAAGGTACTTATATTACATAATTACAATCTAAATAAGAAGAATGTGTCTGTCTGATACAGCACCTGGGGCAGTGGAGAACGCATACAGAAAATCTGCCTCGATTGGAATCTTCGGTCCTTCAGTGGATTCCCCAACACTATCAGTCTCTATACCTGCATCCAGAGCGTCTCCTCTGCAGGCCTGGACGTTCAACACCAAACACACACACAAGTTCATTGTTTTTCCAGCAGAGATGGTATTTGCAGAAAAACCACAGTATCCACAAATGTACCATTTACACATGCGCGCACACACACACACACACACACACACACTTTATGTGATGGAGAATTATTTATATTTTTTGCGTGTTACAGATTTCTTAACAGCTAGATGGTTCCTGAGCCACACATTAGGTCAATCAAAATATGAATTAAATGTTATACTTAAAAAATTTAATTGAACCCCTAGTTTAATTTTAATTTTGTCCCTAGTAAAGTCTGTTAATTTAGTTATTACTTTTTATTTCGTATCGTTATGTTTAGGCCTATATTTGATTTTCATTCTGTGTACAAGGGCCCCTCACAAGTTTTTCAGACGTCTTGGAACGGCGCTGGCTGTGGGAATATGTCTTTTTGAGTAACAGAAGGAGAGTGCTTTCTGAATTACAATGTCACAATCTAAGGACGTCTAAATGGATTTTGTGGCAAAGATTTAGCAAGATTCAGTGTGCAAAACAACATGTGCATCACATGTCAACAGATTTGGGCGGATAACAGAGGTCTTAAACTTAATCATGACATGGTAAAAGGTGACGCTCACCTGAATGATGAAAAGTTTGGGTTTCCCAACCAGTGTGGAGCAGCGATCTCCTCTGAAGAGTTGAAAGATTTCCTTCAGCTGCATAGAGCCGTCTGTGCCGTAGATCAAACCATCATCTCCATGACTCAATATCACACAGACAAACATCGCTGAATGACTGTGATCTTCCTGAGACACTGGTGACGGAAACGGTCAAGATTGCATCACAGGACAAATGATTTGCTTCATAAATGTTGAGTAGCTCTGTGCCATGCCAAACAAACCTTTGGTTAGAATATCCTTCATCTGCAAGACACTTTGGTCATTTCTGGTCTTGATTTTGAAGCCCAGATTTGAGAAAACCTCCAGCGCGTTCTTTGCATCAATGTCTGTACCGTTACGAACTCCCATTCCTGCATCACAAATGGAAATCAAACATTTAGAGTAACACCAAACTAAACAGCTGTTATCTGGTCCGTCTCAGCAGGCTGCTGTGCATATTAAATAAATATATTTGCAAACAAAGTTTATTCAAATATATGTTATACATTTTTTTTTAATCATGATGAAATATCTCCAGATGTTTTAGATCTTACCAGTTCTTTTCAGAAAGTTCTTGTTGTTGATGATGACACACTGTCCCAGGTTGGGGTGCTTCAGGTTGTATTTAAAAGAGTGTGAAAGGGTTTTGGCATCTGCATGATCCACTCCATGACCCGTGGAGTGTGATCCCCTGAGAAACAAGAGAATTTCCCGGTTTATTCACTTCTGGATCACTTAAGTCACTTGATTTAGTCACATTCAATCAGCAGCTGCCTTTAGCACAGATTCTGGCAGTTGCGGCGTATTTCTGAGAAATGTAATTACAACATTGTTTATTTGTGTCCTTGTGATCATACAATATTCAAACGATTACATTGTAATTATGCACATTGTTTGTAGTTCAGCAAGTAGTGACTTAAAACCAACGTACATACAGTAGCAACCGCAGCTGTTAATTGTTATTCAATAAAACCATTAATAAATCAATTTATCAGGTGTACTTTCACAAATATATTAAAACTCCATAAATCACACATACTTGTTCATGTCTTCTCTGGCATCTCCTATGTCCGTCATGACTTCTGCAGAAACACAAATATACCCAACATCTATACTGAGATTTCAGCGTGTTTTTATCTCTATTGAGTGCACGTTTGCTACTTTCTCACCAAACATCACTGAAACATCACGGCAGTAAAGATTTGAATGATAAAACATTCAGTAACACAAAAAAATTATCATAATAAACAATTGTGTTCTCTATCTTGGACAAAACATGATTTTGACATAGGAATCAATTGTGTATGTACTTTATTGCTATATCTGCTGAAATTCTCATAACCGTAACGAGTGAATTATATGAGCTATGCCTGGTTTGGCAAGGCTGCGTCCTCCGGAGGTCTCGTTTGAAGCCTGCGAGATCATCGAGGCCGTCTCGTTTCACAGAAGCAGGTAGGACACTCCGTATGCACCCTTCTAATACTCTACTTCCTTGAAGAAAAATGGTGATTCATAATTCTAAGAAAACACCTCCTCCTTTCCCCTGCATGTCATGTTTCCAGGGCATATTGTTATGATGTCTGCCAGACGAGACATTGTTTACAGTTTGTTCCTGTTTCTGTGCCTTTATGCTTAAGGATCTCTTTTTTTAGTTCTCACAGGTTGCTTTTCTCTGCTCGTACGATGAGATCTCACAGGTTAAAATAAAAACTCCAGAAGATCAAAAGAGTAGTAGGTCAGTGTCTTTAAAGACAGACCAATGTGAGAAAACATTCCTTTAAGAGTGTTTTTGGTCTTATTCCAGTAAGATTTGATGGTGTTTAATTCTTCCCATACAACAACAAACACACATTAGCAGAGAACCACAGACACTTACAGTTTCTAGTAAACTCCCATTATAAACATTAAATCCATTGGAATTTCTGTGATTATTTCGAAGTTATAATATGACTTAATCACTTACCTACACGACATACACATTTTCTTCAATACCATGTTACTGTTGTGTTAATGTATTAAAACACTCGAACCAACAACTTATCTGAAACAAACACAGACTTACCACAAGCGAGATAAGTTGACTTCACGATGTCTTATGTGAACTTTACCGCGTGAAAGAGAAATTGAAACGTTAAAGCCTCCGGCAAGTAAAAATATTTTTAGGTGTGTTCACCGCAAATCAACCTGCAGATGACATCAAAGTACCGCGAGAGCAGACCCTTGCGTATGCTTCTTTCTCGCGATACTTTGATGCCAAAGCCAATCGGTCTCAGAGTCGCTTGAAGTGCAAAACTCTTTTATTTTTACGGCGAAGTTCCTGCTACGTTTGAGTTCGTGAATATGAATCTGTTAACAAACAAACACGTATAATTAACGTTGTCTGCCATCCTTCAAACGGCGAGGGTTGTTGTTTATTAATGTTAGTAGTATCATTTATTAATTTTAGTAGTATTATTTATGTTTGGTTTGTGATGCGCGCTATACGTTACAGTAGAGCGTGAGAGAAGTTATCAAAATAAAAGCCCGGAAACCTGAGGCTGCATCATGCGGAGATTCCAATTGCAGGCGACATACGTCATAATGAACGTCTCATTTCATAGCATTAACTATTATACATTTATATTATGGGATGTATACTTCCTCCTTTGTCATGTTCCTGTTCTAAGCATCAATAAAAAAATAAAAATATAAACTACTATACAAATGTATTTGAGCATTATTTTCAGCTAAAGCGTAAATTGTTAAACATGCTTATGACTGGCGAATGTAATGCTCAGTTAACTGAAATATATCCGGTTTGATGACGCGTGCTGCCTTCAAATGCGACCTCCGGAGGGTTCAGCCTTGCATTTGAAAAACACCCCCGATGACGTGACGATAAAAATAAGTTAAACAAAATGAAAAAATTGACATTAAACATAGTAATACATAATAACGCTGTTATAATAAATGTATGCCAACAAATGCTAAAATAAAACAATTATTTGAATGATTCACTTATTTGTCTTAATTGGAAGATTAAGTTTTAATTAACGCATTTGATTGGTTAAATTATGTATTCTTTACTTTGTAGTTATTTAATTAATTAATTTAGGTACTTGCCATTTTTTATTTTCAGCAGTTATTAAATTTTTTGTTTAAATTGTAAATTGGCCCTATATAGCCAAATACTTCAAGTTCATAAAATGACATAAAGTATTGAAAATATAAACACACAAATAAATAAATGAATGTCTTCGGAGAGAAATTCAATTGTATTTCTAAAGCACTTTTCATAATGTGCATTGTGGCAAAGCCACTTTACAAAATATAAAAATATGATATATCAAGATAATGATATAGAAATATAAAAATATATAAAAAGACAAGTGAAAAAATGACGATACTGCTTTTAACGTGTGTCTGATTTCTGATTGAATGAAAAGGCTCGTGCTGTGAAGAGAAAGCAGGGGGTGTTGTGTGTCTATTGTTCAGACAGAGCTGGAGTGTGTGTGTGTGTGTGTAAATGGGGAGAAAGAGGGAGGAGAGTGTGATTGGGGTGTGTGAACACTCAGCCGGGACAAAGACAGTCTCAGGGCTGATGGGATGGTGGAGGGTCTGCATCACTCAGAGGTTTAATGGTCCCTAGTATCTGTCAGCGCAAAGGACTGTTTTCTTTTTGTAATGATGATGAAGATGAAGAAGATGGTGATGTTTGTAGGTCTGCTGGCGTTGTGCGGGTCAGCGGGCGGCAGAAAAAACTGTGGGGAGTCACGCCGGGTGTATGGAGAGAAACACACACTGAACACAGCCCCGCACACACACATCAACGGTAAGACCAACACACTAACACACACACACACACACACACACACAGCTTACAGTGAATGTGAATAAAACAAAGAAGATGGATCGTCATTTACATGCATTCATTTGTCTAGACATCTGAAGATTTTTATCTTGATTCTGTATGATCGACTTTACATTTAGCAGGAAATGTATATATAAATATTTTTGAAATGGCTGTCTTTGAAGGAAGGTTTAAAAAGCATCTAAGGGTGGCAACAGGACAATTTAGTCAAATCTACACAAAGCCTGACCTGAGTGAAGATGTTTTGATGTGTGTGTGTGTGTGATTGTCAGGAGAACATCTGCGCGTCTGCTCACAGGACTACACCTGCTGCTCCAGTCTGATGGAGGACACACTAATACATCAGAGCGAAGCTGACTTTCTGTCTGCGGTCCAGGACACCAGTCAGTTCCTGCTCACCACCTTCACACAGAGACATCACAAATTTGACGGTGAGGAGGACCTCCTAGAGAGCATGTGACATCTGGAGCTCTAACTGTGGCTAATGCTCTTTTTGTTGCCCTTTGACCCCGTGATGTCAGAGTTCTTCAGGGAGCTGATGGATGGGGCAGAAAAATCCATGAATCAGATGTTCACGCAGACGTACGGGCATCTGTACGCTCAGAACGCTCACATGTTCCGTCAGCTGTTCTCAGACCTGCGCAGCTACTACACAGGTGTGTGTTTACAGGAAAACACTGCAGTGTGTGTGTGTGTGGGTGTGTGATCGTGTGTGTTTTTGTAGGGGGTAGAGTGAGTCTGTCGGAGGTTCTGGCTGATTTCTGGGCAGGTCTGGTGGAGCGTGTGTTTACTCTGGTAAACCCTCAGTATGAGTTCAGTGAAGATTATCTGGAGTGTGTCAGCAAACACGCCGAACAACTGAAACCTTTTGGAGACTTACCACAAAAACTGAGAATACAGGTGAGAAAACCTACACACACACAAACTCTAAACACACATCCACATGATACACACACACACATCGACACACTGCGGAGACACACTGAATACACCCACGTGCGCGCGCACACACACACACACACTTCCAGAATAACACACATTCACATTATACACACACACAAACTCTAAACACACATCCACATGATACGCACACACACGCACACATCGACACACTGCGGAGACACACTGAATACACATACGTGCGCGCGCACACACACACACACACTTCCAGAATAACACACATTCACATTAAACACACACACAAACTCTAAACACACATCCACATGATACGCACACACACGCACACATCGACACACTGCGGAGACACACTGAATACACACATGTGCGCTCACACACATGTGCGCTCACACACGCACGCACGCACGCACGCACGCACACACACACACACACACACACACTTCCAGACTAACACACATTCACATTATACACACACACAAACTCTAAACACACATCCACATGATACACACACACACACACACACACACACACACTAAAGAACATGTTCACATAATACACACAAATTAACACTGAACACACGCACACACACACTGAACGCACATCCACATGACAAACACACATGCTGAAACACACACACACACACATAATACACACAAATTAACACTGAACACACACTGAACGCACATCCACGTGACAGACACACATGCTGAAACACACACACGCACACATAATACACACAAATTAACACTGAACACACACACACACACACACTGAACGCACATCCACATGACAGACACACATGCTTAAACACACACACGCACACACACACACACGCACGCACACATGCACACATAATACACACAAATTAACACTGAACACACACACACACACACACTGAACGCACATCCACATGACAGACACACATGCTTAAACACACACACGCACACATAATACACACAAATTCACACCGAACACCCACAGACTTTTTGTGATTTGAAGTAACTTGTGACCCATGATGCAACACTTCATGCCCCTGACACTTCTGAGAACACAGGTTAAAAGAGGAAGTCATGTGATCATCACGTATGTGTTTGACAGGTGTCTCGAGCATTTACTGCGGCGCGGGCGTTAGTTCAGGGTTTAGCTGCAGGTCGAGATATCGTGAGTAAAGCATCAGAGGTGAGTCAGTGTGTTTGTATGTGTTGTGTATTTATTATCACAATAGTAGTGTGACTGAATGTAAATGTGTGTGTGTCTTCAGTTGACTGTAGGGAGCGAGTGTGTGCGGGCTTTAATGCGTCAGTGGTATTGTCCGCTGTGTCGGGGAGTTCCTGCCCTCAAGCCGTGTCATTCGCTCTGTCTCAACGTCATGAAGGGTTGTCTGGCCAATCAGGCTGATTTAGACTCTGAGTGGAACAATTTCATGGGTAAGCAGAAGTATCTCTTGAGTGAAGTGTGTAGTGTGTAGTGATGCTGATGTGTGTCACTGTGACAGACGCTCTCATGACGCTGGTGGAGAAGATCAGTGGACCGTTTCATTTCGAGCTGGCCGCAGATTCAATCGCTGTGAAGGTGTCTGAGGGAATCATGTACATGCAGGAGAACAGCATTACTATTTCTACAAAGGTATCACGCACACGCACGCAGGCGCTGAGCACACTAACACACATGCATGATACACACATGCTTTCACACTAGCAGACACACACAGATACACACGCAGGCGCTGAGCACACTAACACACATGCATGATACACACATGCTTTCACACTAACAGACACACACAGATACACGCACAGAACACACAGACACACACGCATGAACTGAGCACACTAACACACATACATGATACACACATGCTTTCACACTAACAGACACACACAGATACACACACAGAACACACAGACACACACGCATGAACTGAGCACACTAACACACATACATGATACACACATGCTTTCACACTAACAGACACACACAGATACACACACAGAACACACAGACACACACGCATGAACTGAGCACACTAACACACATACATGATACACACATGCTTTCACACTAACAGACACACACAGATACACACACAGAACACACAGACACACACGCATGAACTGAGCACACTAACACACATACATGATACACACATGCTTTCACACTAACAGACACACACAGATACACACACAGAACACACAGACACACACGCATGAACTGAGCACACTAACACACATACATGATACACACATGCTTTCACACTAACAGACACACACAGATACACACACAGAACACACAGACACACACGCATGAACTGAGCACACTAACACACATACATGATACACACATGCTTTCACACTAACAGACACACAGATACACACACAGAACACACAGACACACACGCATGAACTGAGCACACTAACACACATACATGATACACACATGCTTTCACACTAACAGACACACACAGATACACACACAGAACACACAGACACACACGCATGAACTGAGCACACTAACACACATACATGATACACACATGCTTTCACACTAACAGACACACACAGATACACGCACAGAACACACACACACACGCATGCAGGCGCTGAGCACACTAACACACATACATGATACACACATGCTTTCACACTAACAGACACACACAGATACACACACAGAACACACACACAGACACACACGCAGGCGCTGAGCACACTAACACACATACATGATACACACATGCTTTCACACTAACAGACACACACAGATACACACACAAAACACACACGCATGCACTGAGCACACTAACACACATACATGATACACACATGCTTTCACACTAACAGACACACACAGACACACACAGACACACACGCATGCACTGAGCACACTAACACACATACATGATACACACATGCTTTCACACTAACAGACACACACAGATACACACACAGAACACACACGCATGCACTGAGCACACTAACACACATACATGATACACACATGCTTTCACACTAACAGACACACACGCATGCACTGAGCACACTAACACACATACATGATACACACATGCTTTCACACTAACAGACACACACAGATACACGCACAGAACACACACGCATGCACTGAGCACACTAACACACATACATGATACACACATGCTTTCACACTAACAGACACACACAGATACACGCACAGAACACACACGCATGCACTGAGCACACTAACACACATACATGATACACACATGCTTTCACACTAACAGACACACACAGATACACGCACAGAACACACACGCATGCACTGAGCACACTAACACACATACATGATACACACATGCTTTCACACTAACAGACACACACAGACACACACGCACAGAACACACACGCATGCACTGAGCACACTAACACACATACATGATACACACATGCTTTCACACTAACAGACACACACAGATATACGCACAGAACACACACGCATGCACTGAGCACACTAACACACATACATGATACACACATGCTTTCACACTAACAGACAAACACAGATACACGCACAGAACACACACGCATGCACTGAGCACACTAACACACATACATGATACACACATGCTTTCACACTAACAGACACACACAGACACACACGCACAGAACACACACGCATGCACTGAGCACACTAACACACATACATGATACACACATGCTTTCACACTAACAGACACACACAGATATACGCACAGAACACACACGCATGCACTGAGCACACTAACACACATACATGATACACACATGCTTTCACACTAACAGACACACACAGATACACGCACAGAACACACATGCATGCACTGAGCACACTAACACACATACATGATACACACATGCTTTCACACTAACAGACACACACAGATACACGCACAGAACACACACACATGCACTGAGCACACTAACACACATACATGATACACACATGCTTTCACACTAACAGACACACACAGACACACACGCACAGAACACACACACACCCAGAGACACACACGCATGCACTGAGCACAATAACACATACACTGAACACACTAACACACACACCGAACACACTTACGGACACACCGAACACACTAACACACACACACACACACACTGAACACACACTCACGAATAAAAAGACATCAACACAATACACACATGCCTTCACACAGACACACAATGATGAACACAGGTTTGTGTCGTCTGCAGGTTTTTCAGGGCTGTGGGAATCCTCGACCGACCCTCGGCAGAAACAAACGCTCACTCAGAGAGCGAGACAGAGCTTTCAGAACCTACAGACCTGAAGAGAAACCCACCACTGCTGCAGGAACCAATCTGGACAGACTAGTGAGAGATATAACAACATCAATCCCAGAATGACTGAATCAGAATAATCACGTGTGTGTGTGTGTGTGTGGTCAGGTGGAGGCCTTACAGGAGCGTCTGCGGCCCATGAGAGGATTCTGGGTAGCTCTGCCTCAAACCATCTGTAACGATGAGAAGATGTCAGCTGATGTGACCAATGAGGATCGCTGCTGGAACGGACAGACACGCGGCAGGTCCTGAAACTCACCTACAGCATTCTATATTGAACCGTAGAGATGTGTGTATCCAGTAACATGTGTGTGTGTGTGTGTGTGTAGATACCTCCCGTCGGTTATGGCTGATGGTTTAGTCAATCAGATTAACAATCCAGAGGTGGAAGTCGATGTCGCTCAACCCAACGTTAAAACCCGACAGTTGATCATGGAGCTGCGAGTGGCCACAAACAGACTGACACTCGCACACAGCGGACGAGACGCTGACTTCATAGACAGTGAGTGACTTTCATTTCTGCTTCTCATTGTGCGTTTGTGTTTGGACATTATAAACTGTGTGTGTGTGTGTGTGTGTGTGTGTGTATAGGTGAGGCAGAGGGTTCTGGTGGTTCTGGAGTCGGTGCTGAAGCGGACGACAGGTTCAGTGATGATTGGCCGGGTCACGTCTCTCCGCCTCACAACACTGTACCCATTAACAAACCGCCCCGCCCACGAGACAGAGCCCGCCCCCGGGACACGCCCACCAACAGAAAGAACAGGGTGAACGGGCGAGCCCACTCTGATAGTGGGCGTGTCTCTCCTGCTCTCTTCCTCTCTCTCTCTCTGTGTTTTTCCCTCAGTTTGTCTCAGTCTCTCGGCCGTTATTAAAGCACAAACCTTAAACCAGCGACTGAACCGCCGCACTGTGTCTGCCGCCTCAAGTGAACTTCTTCTTTTTAAAGATTTGTAATGCAAACACTTTTTTTATTTGAAATACTGCTGTGCAGATTGAGATGCGTTTCTGTATTTTTTCACTTTTGATTTGTGATCAGATGACGTGATGTACGTAATCTCTCATCATTCTTCTCTGATCTCATGTGACATTCTGTACTGTATATATTTGTGTGAGGAACGTGTTTTATTTGTCGATTTATTTATTTATTCTATATTTATATGTGATGTTGTGAGAACAAGTTCGATTGTTTTGCCGTATGTACAATCTTCATGTGTAGAATGTGTGGGCCAACTGGATTTGGGTTTTTAAAGAAATCTTCACTTTTCAAAATTGACTCTTGAAATAAACAGGTGAAGAACGACAGACCGATACAAACGAATCTGGAATAAATCTTTGTGTCTGGATCTTGAATGGTCAGTTGTGTACATGTGGCTGTTATCTTTGTTAACACTAAACATTTCTTCAACACAAACACAAAACTGGGTTAAGTGAACAGTATTTAAGGTTCTGTTGAAGATTGGGTGGCACTTTATTGGACTGTTCAAAAAATAATTTCATTGAGAATGAAGTACACGCTTGAAAGAAAAACTAAATCTGTGCACCAAACATTCAGAATCAAGCTGTGCACACTTTAAAAAATAACTTTAAATTCGTAACCATTTGTACTCCTCATAACAATTTGCATGAATATTTAAGTTAAATGTGCCGCTATAATTCAAGTACAACTTGCTAACCAGAATCAGGTCATTTCTACTTATTAAATACACTTAGTATAATTTAACATATGAAGTAAACATAAAACGATAACGTTGAAGAAAAACATCTGTAACTCAAACTTCACGGTTCACTTACTTTCATATTGAAATCTACTGTTTTCTACATCATAGACGGTCAAGTGAGAAGAGACTGGTGGTCTCTGTACTGGCATCAGCACAGTTACTGCTTAATAAGTGAAATAACACTTCATGACTAATATTGGCACAAGCACCACTTAAAAATAATACGAAAAATCTCCTAAATCTCTAAGATGAATCACAAAAAACGAGAACAAGTCTTTCTTTTTACTGAAAAACACATCAGATGAACATGAATCTCCTAATGGAGTCAGAAGCAAAGCATGCTGGGAAATACAGATCAACTGCCAAGGTAGTTATAACTACAAAACTGATTTGTGTAATCTCAACACAAAATAAATAAGTAAACTCAAATTTAAATGGGTTTAACATAATAAAATTGAGTTGGATAAATATTTACAACCACAATTTGTACAAATAATTGGTTTACATTAGAATTTCTTTTTACGTTTTTGTAAAAGGAACCTAATCCTATTAAGTATATTTTAATAATAAATTTTCGTACAATCTACTATGGCATATAATCATTTCTTCAGGATGAAATCTGCATCAGATAAATGTTTATTCACATCCTTAGACACCTGCTTCCAAACCCTTCTAACAAAATGAGCTTAAAAATCAACGTAAAGAAATGAAACTGTTGTGATCACGTTCAGGTGAAAAGATGAGAGAATCAGAAAAGAACATGACTGTACTCCACACAAGTCTTTTGGTTGTAGTGATATTTTTATATATGACTATGACACATAAGAGTGAAGCCTTGAGCTCTTAAAGGCCTTTAGTGTTCATTAGCAATCCTTCACATACACATCAGCATTCATTCAAACACATTTAAAGCTTTAGTGATACTTATGGTTTACCCCAGACGCCCTTGAATATTAAAGTACTAAATGTTCTCTCAATACATCTGACAGTAACAATTAGTGCCTTGTTATTTTTTTTATCCAGCGACAGATGTGTGAAAAAAGTCACATTTCTGCCCGAAATCAAACGGGACAAAATAATTGCATAATATTTTTTGGACCGTCGAGTCAGAATGAACCAAAATCTCATTGAAATTTCAAAAACAAATTCAATACTAGAACACAAAATATCCGTATGATCCTGAAACAGACTCAACTTCATACACAACCTAGTTCATTTACATTCTGGGGTGAAGTGTGATGAATAAATACAGATGTCATACTGTACAGAGGATATCTACATCACATTATTTGTATTAATGATCATTATCTACCGCAAAACTCATTCGATGTCTCCAGGATTACATTACATTCAAGTTTTCTCTCCAATTCATCCAAGTTGTTAATAACCGATAGACAACATTAATGGATCTGGAGTTGTGAGCAACACAAACACAGCAGACGTTAAAACAATGAACCGCTTAAAAGCACTTATGGGATGTTAATATTCTCAAATCCACCTCTCCATTGAGGCAACAAGTGTTCTCAAAGTATTTCCTCCCTTTCTGACAGCGTGTCCTCAATACTTCAGACCCGAGCCGATGTTTCATGACATGATGAGACTCCGTGTTACATGCAAAACAGTTTCATCATTGTTTCAAAGAAATGACAGAAAACAGCTTAAATGAATGATGCTTTCATCAAACCAAACACGTTTTCTAGGACTGCACTCCGTTCAGTTCTGTCAACTTTTGAAAGTACCAACACAAGAAACTATTTTCTTCGACAAGTCCATTTTTCCAATTCTGATATTAATTTGAACATTCAGCCAACATGGATATAAATCAGCTTAAATAAATTACAGATGTTTTGAAAATGTTCAAACAAAAGCAAAAAACCCCGCGGAAATCCTCCAGACTGATGAAATTATATTTCGCTTTAAGATAAAAAGTCTAAGAACCATAAAGAGTTTAATTGCAATTTTCATGACAGTCACTGTAATGCAAGAAAAAAACAATTTACCTTAATGTGGAGAAATGATTCAGATCTTTTACTACAGATCTTCATTCAGTATAGTTTATGATTTATAGCAACAGATAATTTATGTTTTGAAAGTCAGCGGTTTACAGTTTTGTAAACGGTACACTTACTTTATTATAATAGAGCAAATGTGAATCACCATGGAGAAGATGAGAAAACATTTAAACGTCTGAAGTTAGCAGTAATGAGATTTAGTAGGAAAACATGTTTGACTGTCATGAAAATCATGATGCCAAAAAACTAATAGCAAATAAAAAAAATACACTGATGTGTTCACGTGAGATTCATCCAATGATGAAGTACACATTCAATCATTTCTGTAGTTGGTTTTTGTTCCTTGTATTTTTCTGTTAGGAATCATCACATTGATGCTTTGATTTTTATAAGTTCTGTATTGTCCGACGGGTCTGCTGTGACATCACACTGAAAGCCTTATATGGACTATCTTTCCTGCTCAGAGCTGTCTTTATGCTCCGCCTCCTCGGTAGGCGTGTCCAGAACTGGATTAACAAACCCCTCAAAGTCCTCATCGCCATGGTCACCACCTTCCTCGACATGAGCGCTCACAAAATCGTTCTCCCATTCCAGAGCGTTGGAATCTTCTGAGGTGGAGGTGGGTCCGCTGCCCAACTGTTTCCCACCCGGATGAAGAGCCGCCCGTAAAATGTCCTCCTCTGTTTTGGAGCGCTCCCATGCGTGACCCATCCTGTTCATTCCTGATATAAAGACAAATAAATGCATCTTAAACTTCGAGACAGTAAAAACCTGTTCCTTTTCTAAATATTACAGCAATACTGTTTCAGACAAACCCTCCCTGAATGTGAAATTTAAGCCAAAAAAACTGAAACCGATCATATTCCTGTCACTCACCCTCCTCATCCTCCCACTCCAGATCCAGTGAGGTGGCATCGGTTTTACTGGTGAAGTCCCAGCTGCTCTCGGTGTTCGGGGTCACTGCGTTCGTTTCAGAACCGAGTCCTTTAAAGCCACACAAATAAAATGTATTTATTCAATTTGAAAATAAAATGATATCCTGATGATGCTCAATGTCTGTTTTAAAATACACTAGAGTCCGGATATTTCCACAATGTTTGTTTAACATTTCTAAATATGAGCTGTATGATATCAATCAACTGAACTTATCTTAAAGGTTGTGTGTATCAGGCGTATGGTTTAGTTTTTTAAATTACATACAATTTATACAGAAACAAAAAGCAGATCGTAAATAAAGTACACCAGAGAACAGTTATATCAGTTATTCATACTTTGACTTCATAAACTGCTCATGTGTTGTGTGTCATTTTTTGTCAAACTTCCCTCTCAAAGCTGAACTTCAGTTTACACACTGAACACAACATCTATGAAACTTCTTTAATGATATATTTGAAGAAAAAACATCACATTTGAACAACACTTTTGTTTTGTTTTTTCACAAAGTGCATAATTTGGAGCAAACATTCAGAAACTCACTGTTGGTGCGGTAAGCGTCAGACTGAGCTTTCACATTCTGCAGGTACACGTCAAACTCACCGCCCGAGTCTTTGCTAAAGAAACAGAACACACACACGCGTGATTACATCATCAGTACAGAGATGTTTAATACAGTATTATTATATAAGGCTGTGTTCATATTTGTATTCTTTTAGACAAGAAAAAGTTGACAATGACACAGAGTTGTGGTTAGTAACTACAATACTGATTTATCACTAGAAATGCAATCAAAAGTAATTGAAAGTGAAAATCTAACGTTAATTTGTATAAAACCATGCTCCAACCGGCATTTCGGCCGCCATTTTATTTTTTCTAGCATGATCCAGCTCGACCAATCACCTTTCTCGCATGTTGTTACGGAAACGACAGGTCTGGCTACTTAGCCTACTTGTCATTTAAATGCTAAATGCTAACTTGCTCGCAGGGTTTTCGCACAAAAACACATCATCCCTGAGGCTCCCCATTGCACTATAGGATCTCAACGCAGTCAATGTGTTTGTGGTCTTACGGCTTGTGTCGTGGCACATTGCTCTCCGCTTCTGTCCTGAGTTTGATCCTCTTTGACTGCGGCTTCCCCTGAAAACAGAAGTTTAAAAAAAACAATCGGCCAGATATATTCAACCAAAAGTCATGCAGCTGAAATGATTTACATCAGTTTGTGCAAATGTTTGGTGTCCTGCTGAGACGCAAACAAACTAGGGATGCACTGATAGGATTTATTTGGCTTATACAGATTTTAACAAACAAGAATCGTCTGATTCTGGTACCGGTCAAATGCACAGTACTGTATAACACTAGCTAGTTTTTCTGCATTCAATTAATTGGACTGAACATGAATGGATCCATTTAACATTTTAAGAGATGCAGAAGTTAAAATAATAACACATTTAGACAACATGACAATCTCCAAAGGTGAGTTTTGCTCTCCAACATTAACTCATATTTGACTTAACATTGAACATTTCTTTAACAAATTTAGCAACAGCACAGATTTTAATTCATTCATTATTTTGCTCCGAGGAAAACGTTGGATTATTCAGATTTCCTCCATTGCAGTTAATTAATAAACCAATAAATTAATCCAATATCGACCGGTGGTGGCCGATACATCGGTGCATCCCTTAGTGTAACACTGGCAGATGATCACCATACAAACAAACACAATCATGAGGGCAAATAAAAAGAAACACAATCATGAGAACAAAAATGAAAACACGAGAAGATGAAGGATATTTTCTGTGGTATTACTTCAGTAAGTTGATTTTTATTAACACCACTTGGCATCATTAGAATTGTATTAGTGTTAATTGCTGAGTTCATGAAATGTTTATGTTAATTTCATGTGAAACGAACATTAAGAGTCTCTGATATGAGCTATTCATCACACATTTTGATCTGTACAACACGCTTTGGTTTAAATGACAGCAGACAAATGATGAACAGCACATCAGTCAGATTCGACTTGTGTTATAGATTTGTAAGAGAAGGACCAGGCGTGCTCTTTGTCAACGCCTCACCTCCTTTAGCTTTCGTTCCTTAGCGAGCCGCGCTGCCTCGCGCTGGGCGGCAAATAATGCCTCCTCTTCTAGCCTTAACTTCTCCTCTTCTGCCACTAACTGGGCAAAAATCACAAAAGAAAAAAAGAAGGTTAACTAAAAGCAACGGAAAAATGAGAAAGAAAGCAGACAAACTCTTGATCCAAGCAAAGGTGCGGGTGACAGCGCTTTGAATGTCTCGTGAGGTGTCAACGGCATTTAATGTGTGCCAAAAATCGAATGAAATGAAAAATAATGTGGATGGGCGATTGTGACACAGAGGAGATCTGTACCTCTGCATTCAGCTTCTCGTCGATCAGCACCTGTCTGTCTGAGATGGCAGTGTAGCGATGCTCCTTCAAGTGTCCGATCTCCTCCTCAACGATGGGTCTGGACCAATGAGAGGAGAGAGCATAGGTCAAACTCAATACACGCGTCACACATACTGACTTCACACCCACAGTTCAGTCAGACATTTAGCCGTTTTTCAATTCAAAGAACCCAAAGAACGGACTCGTGTTCTCATGGAGACCTGTCTTGCGAGGCAGCCTCAGAGCACATCCGGGTACTTCCATGCGCTCTCTGCTCTTGAGTTTTGAAATCCGGACTTCGACGGCCATTCATGACGCAGAGCAAGAACACGAGGACTCAAGACCGCTGAAGAACGCATATTGAGAAACGGCCATTTGAGACAGACTAATATAAAGATTCAGACTTTCTGAAGTGGAACAGCGAGCCAATCATGTGACTAGTTTATGGCATCATGTGACTAGTTTATGACAACAAAATGTCTCACACTGATGTAATATAAATAGCCAGAATATGACATCAGCATCCTCAAACACCAAAGTCGTGATGAGCGTCTTTGAACGTGGATTATACAGCAGAAAACTGTGTTAGTGTTCACACCTGCGCTGCAATCTAAAGGAGAGCAAGTGTGTTTGGATTCAGTCTGAATCAGAGCTGAACATTGTCAAGTGAATATCACACACATACGGTACCTGGGGCCGCTTTGAGAACTCTCCCCCTGAAACAGACGATAACAGTCATGATGTTAGCAAAAGAGGAATGTTATGAAAGAAGTGTGAGGTTAAATATAACAGTGATCCGTGTTCTGACCTCATCGCTCTCCACGAGATTCTCAAACTGTAACACAAAAGCACAGAACACAAGTCACAAAATCTGCTAAATAAGAACATGTGCATCAATATGTTTAAGTAGATTAAAGTAGTCAAAATTTGAATTCTTTCATCATTTATTTATTATGTAGTTATTTTATACATCTCGTGTCATGTGAAAGCTGTGTGGGTCTCTTTCTTTCTGCAGGACACAAAAGAAGATATTCAAAAGATGCAATTTAAGTCGCTTTGGGTAAAAGCATCTGCCAAATGCATGAATGTAAATGTAAGCGACGCTGAATTCTGTTGACCTCCATTGTAAGAAACACAAAACCACAAAGACATTTTACCAAATATCTTCTTTTGTGTTCCCCTGAAGAAACTGAACTCACATACAGGTTTACAACCACGTGCGAGTGAATAAATGATGACAGAATGGTTATCTTGAGTCCGATCACCTTCAAATGACTGAAAATGTACCTCTATCGTATAGTGTTCCCCAGCTGTGCTACTTCTGAAGTACTTCGACCTATGAGCAACACAAACATCAATGAGAAAACTCACACTTTTCCCTGCCAAACATGACTTAAGTCTCAGTGGGATCTGATCATCACAACATGACTGGAAATAACAAATAAACTGAATGATATGGATATTTATACAACATGTTATCTACAAGGTTCACTTCTGTTGATGTTTATTTGCTTTAATCATAGTGTATATGTGTATCCGAGTGAAGCTGCGACAGCACAAACACAATTGAATTGATATGATTATTAATGTTTCCTTACACACACGATTGTATAGATGGTTATGTATTTTAAGGGTCTCTCACAATAGGTTCATCTTATTTGGGGTTCCTAGGCATCATAAAGTTTGAAAACCGCTGCACTAACATCACAACAACATGAATGTGGGAACACATATAGAATGTCTAGTTTGACAGTCATTAATGCATATTTAATGACTACAGATGAATGATCTCTGTTGTTAGAGAAAGCATCATCGTTTCTGAATTTTACACTGAATAAAAACACAAGTGTTGGTGGGCAAACCCAATATTGAAACTCGTAAGATGAGAGATGACTGTATGTTATACAGACTGATGTCCACGAGTGATTCTGGGCGGAGTCCTTTCATGTCAAAGCCACTGATGCGGAAACCAGAGAGGAATCATTTAAACGAGTCGGTTCAACCGATTCATTGATACGAGAGGTCACCGCTCCAAAATCTCCACAGAAAATAAGTTTAAAAAGATCAAATAAATATAGATGCTATGATCTGGACCACAAAATATTCTGCTCACCAGTCTCATGATGTCTTTTTCAATAATTCCCTTTTAAAAGCCGCGCAGTTGTTTTTTAACAGCGTCATTTCCACGTAAAGCTATTTGAGTGTGAACGCATAACACTTAAATCACTTATAAATGATACAAAATATTATAAAAATCAACTTTTGCCAAGTGTCCAATCGAGTGATTCACAAAACTTGGAGGAATCGGTTCGAAGCATCGAAAGAACCGTTTCAAACAAACGATTCGTTCGCGATCCGCACAGCACCGTCATATTCCAGTTATATAAACTATGTGTGTTTACAACAGCAACAACAACAACAACACATTTCAGTCAAAGCTCACGAACCGACACCGAGATTCCACTGAGCTGTTTTCCAGTGTCATTTCTGGGCGTGTTTTTCTGACACCACCTGATAACCGGCGAATCGCGAGCAACATATAAAAATACACTTATTTAAAAACACGCACTATTATATAACACGTGAATGACTCACCCTCCTCCTCTCTGGATCCGGCTCGCTTCCCTTCTGAAGAGCCCGAAACATTGAGCCCAGCAGTTCCCCATGACACACCCGGACCGGGTGTGTGTGTGTGTGATCTCAGATCGCGCTTCTCTAGAGGTCAAGACTCACTTCTGCATGACCCGCAGGTAAATCACCTGTGCACGCTTAACCCGCGCGACCGCATCATTCATCACATCCTCGCCTGTAAACCTCTATTGTTTCCTCTTCCTGACACTGTACACGTGATTAATGTTTAAAGTACGGCGAGTCGTGAGGGTCATGCGCTGTAATGACATCTCCAGGACACCGGAGGGCGCCACAGATTAACAGCGCGGCGCCGAACAAGCGCTCCTCTCCAACTCCAGGTGCGCCGTTTCTTTAAAGGGTAACTCCACCTAAAAATGACAATTCCGTCATGAACTACCCATCCTCTAGTTGTTCCAAACACGTAGGCCTACACATTTCTTTGTTCGGTTGAGCACATGGAGAGATATTTGCGATCATACGGGTGGTTGGAATGCTTGTTTCTGATTGGCCAGTCGAGACATTTGCAGGTTCGTTATTCCCAGATAACAACCGCTCAAAACTAATAACACACAGTGACCCGGATGCAGCAAATCATCCTGACTGGTTCTTTTTTGACAAATGAAATATAATTAAGTCTTTTAATAAAATATATGACGTAATATTTACAAACGATTCAACCAAATTGCCTTTTCGTGACGTTTGAACGTCGTTTTTTTTACCTTAAACCGAAAGTAAACGACTTTTCCTCACAAAAGGTGCATCAAGTCGAAATGAGCTTATCAAATATGTCAAATTCCCATTTCACGTTCAGTTTTTTTCTCATGTGGCAAGTAGTCGTGTAAATAGCGGTATAATGTACAAGCAGCCGTATGTTATCATGAAATAAACCCCTTCAGTGAGACACAAGACCCCCCTACATTATCCCTTACCAACAGTTCTGAAGCGCCATTGACTGCCATAGTAGGAAAACATTTTTAGTAATGTTTTGGTTCTGTTGAACACATATGTTGAGGAATGTAGGAAAACAAACAGTTCTGGGGCACTTTTGACCACCAGTTACATCTTTCCTACTCTGGCAGTCAATGGTGCTTCAGATCTGTTGGTTGCAAACATTATTCCCAAAAATCTCTCTTTGTGCTCAACCAAACAAATAATAATTGATATATATGTTTGGAACAACTAGATGTTGAGTAATTCATGACAGAATTTGGGTGGAGTGTCCCTTTAATGCGTTAAATTAAATGTTTCCATCAAACATTCATAAAGTCATAGTTTAAGGATTCAGATGATACACCTCGTAACCACAGTGTCACGATTAAGAACATTTGGGTGGATTTATGGGATTTGGGCTACTTCGCTTGCTGCATTCGAGCACTGAATCTTCTATCCCTGACGCCTGGCTGGAGAAGATTGAAAATGTGATGACAGGTGTGCCATAAACTGGCATTGAGTATCGTTGTTTTAATTAAATACACTCACTTTATTGTATAATGACCGAACACCGTTTCTAAACACATCACTTCATTGGTTTTAAAAACCAGATGTAAATTCAATTCTGCTGACTCAACCTGACGTCATTTATGTGCCGACTAAAAGCTAAACAAAACTAAGCAAACTAAAGCTGGTCAAGTGTTGATTTCATTGTTCGTGATCTATAATTGTGAAGACTGTCCTAATGTAATAATATATTTATTTCATATTTAATCAATATAATAAAAATGTTTTGATCGAAACATTTTATGATACAATACAAAATTAAACATGCAAAAAAAGTTAATAGTTTTAGCACAAATGAACACTGATTTGAGTTTAACCATAGTTCTTGTAGTTAAGGCCTGGTATGGTATTCACAATGTCAGAAAAACAGGGTTACTGCACTTTTACTAGAATAAAAAGGTGACTAAGATGACATAAATCTGTGATATATATTGTATTTTAGAATATAGATGATATTTCTGAATGTCTGGTCTCATGGAATTACCGGTTCTTGTTAATACCATAAAACTGCAATACATTGCCCTTAAACAATATAAGTGTAATTGTCTTTATGTTAAAATGATGGTAGAAACATAAACTCAAACTTTACTTATATAGCTCTGATTCACAGTGTTGCATTGTTTCAAAGCAGCTTTACATGGAAAAAATAAATCACAGAAACGATATTCATAGTTGAGACTGTGGGACATGTAGTCAGGGAATATGATAGATGGCAGACGTGTTAAACCTCATTTTGATGGATGCCGTGATAACCATGGTAAATTATTTTAGTGCATTAAAAAATGCGGAATGTGTTATAGACATATGGACACCGGGGCTGGACTGGGAAGAGAAATCGGAGGGGAGGTTGGATCGTGCATACATTTTATTTGCATTCGCGTTGTGTGTATAAGCATTTATAATACGTCCGCTCAACGGCCAAAGCATCCTTTACCGGCCCAAAACAATAGCGGCCCACCAGGAAAACGGCCGATTCGCCAGATGGCCGGACCGCCCCTGATGGACACCCTTATGAGTAAGCAGCCTCATGTGCTCTCCTGTGACTTCATCAAAATTGAGCCCCTGCTGCTTTTCTTAGGTCAAGCAGGATTAAAATCATACTAGATGATGAATTTATACACTTGCTTTGAGGGCAAAAAATGCTCACATCAGCAGGTACAGATTGAGCGGCAGGTACCACTACCCCACGTTCACGTATGATCAGGATCCGCACACGCAGATAAACCCGTACGCACACCTGCTCCTGTCAACAGGCCGGTGCGATTGGTAATGAAAAGTAGATTATTCCCGGAGACAGAAGAACGCTGGAATGCTTCAGAACACAGGCGACAGCACACGCTTGGCACAGGTGCTGGATAAAGCGTGTCGGTAATTTACCATTAAAGGTTAAACTTCTGCAAACACATGACATTTCATCTATAATGCTGTAATTCTGTTAATGCTCTCCATATGGTTATATATACGAACTAATGCTTGTAATTCTTCACAGAAACACATTTGTGTCTGTGACCATTCAAGCACATGCGAGTCGTTCTGAAATGTCCCGTGTCATTTAACCTGCAAAGACTAATGAGACCCTTCTCTGTTTTTCAGATTTTTAATTGCTCACTTTCAATTTCAATTTGAGAACAAATGTTTTTCACGAAAAAAGATTTGCGTATTTCATGTTCACTGATCGGAGCGATTCTTAATCTAGGAATGTTGCACAAAAAATGCAATTCATGTCGAAAATGTGTGGGGACTTTAAATGCAAATCTCTGTTAAATCATGTTTGTCAACATTCAAGTTGCGTAAATTCTTTCGTTGCAGTAAATGCAGAGACACGGGGTGGAGCGATGTGACCCGAGGGAGCAGACAGATGGAGCATAATGTGGTCATGTGATCATGTTAACCGCGTTGAGACCGGTGGATCAGCTCACGCCCAGCGTTCTGTGGCGATTATCGTGAGTTAAGCACAAGCTTTAGGAAAAGAAGTGACGGGAAGTTCAAGTTTGCTTGTAAACTCCTGTGATCTGTTGCCTTGGTTACCAAGATCGTTCCTCAAGCACCACAGACCCTGATGCTGACATCACGATGTTCCGTCGGGACCGACATCCAATCGGATAATCATGAGGAAAATGTTATTTCTCAGAGATTGCCCTTGATAGCTCATTTAAACATCAGTTTGGTCTCATTCGATCTCGCTCGCTCTCTTAAACGTATCTGGAAGAAATATAACCGGGGGCACGTGAACACAGAGATATTACATTTATGTTCATTTGGTTTTGAAAGAGTTTGATGATTTGAGCACAGTTTAGATGTTGAGCTTTTGAAAATCTCAAGGAGACAAATGTGAGATTTATGGTGTCAGAGAAGCATCACAGTGAAGTCTGTGAGAAACAGCGGATCTTTTTAAGAGATCTCATTTGCATTTTTTTATTTCCTGCCGAAAGGAAAAGAAGTGTTTGGCTCGAGGAAAACTTCAATCCAGACAAGCCCTTCTGAACACACAAATACGATAAATCAGAATCACAACTGAGTTTCATGTTTGATGTGTTTCCCTGAACACTGATGATGTGACGCATCTTTACAGTCCTCGTCCATTCCCTCATGTTTCAGATCATGCCGTGTGGACCCACAAACATATGTGATGTAGCCTATGTGATTTATATATTCATCACAGACTTCCACCGCTGGGTTTGTCTCCTCCTTCTTTGGTCCCTCACAGGCTATGGTTAGGTTTTTAACGTTAAAAACATCTCCTAGGCAGCGTCCCAAAGCTTAGGCAGCTGACTTGAGGCAATGACTTCGGGGGGCAGCGTTTGGGCACGAAGGCACCTCAGAGAAACTCATTGGGACAACCTTCAGATGCAGCGCAACAGAATGTTGTTTGAAATATAAGGACACCTTTGTGATAACTAATCGAATATGTTTACTTCTCGCTAGAAATGCAAGGGTGTAAACAGAGAATATATCGATGTATTTACACAAAAACTGTGCTCCAGCGTGCGGTATTTTCTGTTTTCGAACTCGAACCTGTTCAACCAATCACAATCCGTGCATGAGCACACGCATAGAATTGTGGCATATTGAAGAGAAAGACCGAAGGCAGCATTTTAGAGTTTTCGGACCGAGCCATAGACTGTGTCCGAAATCACCCCATTCACTATTCCCTACATTAGTTTACTAATACAGTCCACTTTAAGGAGCGGGTGAAAAGGCGTGAGTAATTTCGGACACTCAGTAAAGCGCCATCTTCTGCCGAGAGGCGGGAATTCATTCAGCGCGATCCTCATGGGATTGAATGAGTGCACTTGATGTGTTTTCACCTTTTTGTTTTTACTTGTATAACTTTATATGTTTTACTTATTGTCAATGTGTTTCATGTACAGCTGCTTTGCAATAATGAAAATTGTAAAATAAAGTTGACACTCAGTAATGTCCACTATGAATTGGCAGACCGCTAAAATGGATGTCCCCTCAAATAGTGCACTGCATTAGTGTATAGGGGCTATTTCGGACACCGGACATCTCTGGACTTGTCCGTCAGACAGAAAAAATCCCAGCATCATTTAACTGGCGTATACCTCATTGATCATTTACTCTCATTTGTTAGTTCTTTCAAGTCAGTTTCTTTTCATCTGTTGCTGGAAAATATCTCCTGTGAACAGAGTTTATATATGTAATAGAAGATAATTTCAGCATTTCCATGGCAACACAACCCTCAGTTCAAAGGTAGCTGTGGGATAAAAATGGTTTCGGGTGGATAAATACTGTGCCATTACTGTACCCGGACTGAACGGCCGCTTGTGACGGACGGTCATTACCAAGTTGACATCTCAGTTTGTCTGTCCAACCCTTCCAAAGACGATCCGTTAACAATCCGTTTCCTAAAGGATTCTCTTCATAACAACTGTAAAAATGAATAAAAGCGCGACAGATGTGAGATTAGTGATCTGTCTGTCTGATACCTGTAGCTTCTTGTTCTTTGATTCATTTCGGATGCTGAACATAAGTGCATAAGTGTCTCCGTCTGTTCTCTGTCTGGCTGTGTTGGTCAGCGTAAACAAATGACAATATAAACGAGTCTCATTATCGCAGTCACTGGCACATAACAGAGACCCGGAGAGATGCCACAACAGATCCGCACATCCACATCTCCTCTCACCCGACCGGAGCTCATTTATACAGGACAAATATAACCCGGCCGCATCTCGACTGAATAAAGCAAACGTTTGTTTACATCATCACCTGTCACTGGATAGTTTTTCGGAGCAAAAGTGTCAATCATTCATTTATTCGTCATTATTTCATCTCAAACCTGTAGAACACAAAGAAGATATTTTGAAGAACGTTGATAAAGCGACACTGAACTCCATTGTATGAACACAAAACCACCACATGACATTCTCAAAATATCTTCTTTTGTGTTCCACTGATGAAAGACTCGCATGTAGATTTACAACCACACAAGAGTGAATAAATGATGACAGAATGTTTGTTTTGGGGTAAACTATCCCTCTAAGCTTTGTTCTCTTTGCTGACGGTTCAGGACGGTGGGCGTGTTTTGATGTCACCTCAAGCTGAGTTTAATGGGGGTCTCGGGGTCATCGGCACCAAATTGAGCCGTCACACCAAAGAACCCACCGCAGAACAGCCTGAGGTAATCCGTGTGTGTTTATCAACCACGAAATCCTTCATACTCATAATTATGAGATTGTGTTTTCACACCTACGGGCTCATGAGTGGAATTTACACCACTTCTCTTCCCTCTGACCCAAATCAGCTCTTTTATGGGCAGAACTTCATTTCTTCGCACACGCTTTGGGTTGGACTGATTTGATTTGCTAGATCGTTGTTCGGAGTTACCAGCCTGAAACAGATTTGAGAATGAATAGACAAAGAGGGGGAATCTTATGAAATATATCATCACACATATGGTTATATTTGTCCTCCTGTCTTTAGATTTAAAACAATCACTGCATTACACATATTTTGTTTACAGTAATGAGAAGCTTTGAGAAACAAAACGCAATTATGAACAATCTCTTGGGAAATGTCTGCTTTACGTTTAATATTGTGTCATAGAAAACATTTTGGGTTCAAACCAAACACAAAACAGTCATTGTGCAAGTAAATCGGTATTGAAAACAATCTCCTTATCTCGATTAACAACCTTTAGCTTATAATAATGATTTATAATGATTTATAAAAATCAATTTGACATTTAATTTTAAAAACCTGGTCTCCTTGTTTATACATAGGTATTTGGAAGTAAAGTTATACAGTTGTAAAATGTACATTTTTGTAAGTTTTTATCAATGCTTAAATGATAAATTAGGACGTATTACAATATATAAAACATATTTTAGCTAAAAAACTTTAAATATATACAAAGCTTTTATATTATTAAGATTATTATTGATTTTCACATGTTAACCCATACCGAATATATAGTGAATATAAAAAGATATTAAAGGTAATAGACAAAAAAATGTTGGAAAATGGCCATTTTAGTAACAGTATAGCATTAAAAATGTTTTATAGACACAAATACTTCTCCTACCTATAAACCTAACGATAACAATTTCTTAAAAATACGTACAGTATAAAGAAAAAAATTCAGACAGAGTTTTTTGGAATACAACAGTTTTGTGCGAATAACAGGGCAGAATCTAAGCTGTTAATGTTTAAGATCGTGTATCACAGGCAGTTTCTGCCAATCTCATGAGTGTCTATACAGTAGTATCGCATATGTCGTATCTTGAAAGAATATTTAGTTTGATCAAAAAAGAGAGATACAGCTGTGGGATTATTTCCAGAAAAACACGAGCGCCTGGAGGCCGGCAGTGGGACGGAACTACAGCACGAGCACACAACACATCATCACATTAATCCCTTCGTGTTGTTTACATTATGCACTTGCACACCGAATGCCAACAAAACACAGATGTGTGACTTTATTTGACTTACCATGTGCGGTTCATGTCCAGCATCTTTTAGCGCTGGGACCTCCGCTCCATCTTTCAGTTTCAAACCATCTCCAAACGGTTATATCCACCGTTTATATAACATCACTCACTGAAATGCTGTGAACAAACACTCACATTTGTGGTACGTTACTTTAAGGGACTTAACTGTTTATTTGTTATTTTGTCTATTTAGACAGTGTGTGTGTGTGTGTGTGTGTGTGTTATGTATATTTCATTTCATCCATTGTAGAGTATTTTTGTGTAAAACATGGGGACTGAAAGTTAACTCTTCTTTTTAAGAGTCTTAATTTCTGAGTGTTTATTATTTCTGTTGCAATTATACATATACTATTCATCTATTCAACATTTTAAAATTCTGTCTGAGTGTGAGAGCTTTATTTGTTTTCCCTGTTCTTTATTCTTTTGAATTTAAAGTGAAATATCACCTGTGCATGTTTTCATAAGACTCGTCCTAATATGGCGACATATCTTTTAATTTTACACTGATAAACAACACTGAAGGTCTTTCCAGACTGCAATAACCGCATCCTCAGATCAACGTGAATCTGTATCTGAAAATGACACGCATCCATCATAGTTCAATATCAGTGAAATGAGGTTCCCTCCGACCTGCACAGCTGGAGGATTTTCCAGTGCCAACCTAAATTCCACAGTTTAATTTTACCGCCCTGCTTCTATGTAAGATATAAAAGGCCCCCGGTGCAGTGTGAAGTTCAATTTTAGCTCCGCACGTAAGCGAAGACGTTTGAGACACGCACCGTATATAGGTCATTTAACATGGGAACTCGTGTTGGTGGGGAGCCTCCATCCCTTCAAAGTGTTCCTGAACCCCTTAACATCTCTCCACGCCAAACTAACACTGACCTCAGCGCCGTCATGCTGAGGGATTGTTCTGAGTCGTAAGATGTTCTGAGATCTTCAGTCACAAAGAAAAGTGCAACCTAAAAAAGAGAAAGCAAGCGCTCATTGGGGTTTCCATGGATACAATCAATAGTCTAATGTTAAAAACCAGAATCTTACACAACTGATGTGAAGTATAAGATCTCTTTGTGTTTCCTTATGTCAGATGATGGGGTGGGCCGACCGTATGAAGCCCCTCTGACGCAGTCTGGAGATCAGTTCTGCAGGTTCCCCAGCGGTGCTCATAACCTACTTTACAATACAGGTCAATGTGAGCACGATGGAGCCATACGCCCTCACCTAGTCACATACTGCACACATCAACTCTCCGTCCTGACTGATCACAATTCCTGGCATGTGACTGAATTTGTTAGAAAATGAAGCATGGTTTTAATGTGTCTTTTTGGAATGATTACAATTTGTATTCATATAGATTTACTACAGACATCAGTCATGGGTTGTACTTCATAGTGACACCATGATAGATTGTGATTATTATAGTCTTGCGTACATTTTTTTGTAAGGATCAGATTTCTGACTCGTATCGTATCGGATGTGCTGTGTTCTGGGTTTAATATGTGATCACGCATTCTTACTAAAAAGCATTTGCAATGAAGAGTCGTAGAGATGTGATGTCAAACTGATTCTGTGGCTCAATTTACCCCCAGGCACTGAATTCTGTTTGGCCCATAGTCACAATTTTGGGAAAATGTATATTTACCGTTGTGCGATGATAGGCATTGTCGCTAACAAAGTCATTTAAAGCACATGTGACTGAAATGTAATTTACTTCGGATAAACATAAAAGTACTGACATATCTATAAGGTTAAAGACCAATGATAGAATTGATAGTGTTTTTGTCTTTGTTTCTCAGGTTGGAATGAAAAGAGAGGCTTTGGTTTGTCTTCAATGGAGTTTCCGAAGATGTCTCAATGTCTGCCAAGCAAAGTCTACATCCAAAAGCAAATGATCTGGTAATCTACACATCACTTTAATTCCTCATCACAACACAATTCATCCCAGACAAAGATGACTCTATACTGGGAACCTTTACGAATGTAAAAAAGAGAAAAACATGGTTCATATATTTAAATCATTGTAACCAGAAATGAACCATTAGTAGTAAAACCATTGCTATAGACGGCAAACAAACGTTATGTGTGTGGCCCGGACTTAACTTTCGGTAGACCTCCGCAAAGAATCGTTAACTGTTGACTAGTTTTAATGTAAATGAATGTAATGATTCAACGTTAGCCCGTTGAAAATTGCTTATAATATGGGACCATTCAAGCCGATTGATGATATGATGAACACGTTTTGAACAGCAAGGGCCGCTGTGTTTACTGCAAACTTGGAAAACGTGGATATGCTGATATTTCTTAAATATAAACAAATCCTAGAAAAGCATAACGTCTTAGTAAGATTTCTTTAAAGAGACGTTTGTATTTTATATTATTTATTTGATTTGGAATTTCTTTTAATGTTGCAGTTTAGTTTTGTTATTTGACAGAATATATATTTATTTTACAAAGAAATGTGCAGCACTTGAGGAGTAATAAAAGGCCAGTTGTTCATTTCTAATTTGTCTCGACTCATTTTGTAAAAATAATTCGTATCGTGAGCTGAGTGAATCGTTACATCCATTATTAATATACAATAAAATATTCTCATACGTTAATATGAATATAAATAAATAAATATTATAAAATAAATTGTTTTATTTTAACCAAACACTGAACAGACGTGTGCATTTGATGAAACCATCAGTACAAAAAGTGAACAGTTTTGCCAAATACGAGGTTTTCACACTATAATAAAACCGCACGGGTAACCAAGTGAGATCTCTTTTGCTCTTTTGCTATTCTTAGCTTTTATACTGTGCTAGGCTTTAATGGACTAGTTTGATGCACTTATGTATTTTGTTGCCTATGTTGTTATAATTGCTTCCAATGTTTCCTCATCTGTAAGTCGCTTTGGATAAAAGCGTCTGCTAAATGACTAAATGTAAATGTAAAAGAGAAGCAAATATTTGGGTTATCCTCTGGGATCGTTGTAAATTAAAGAAATAAATCAATCCAACACAGATTGTTGTGTATCTGCTTTATTTTCTGCTCAACTTGCAAACATTCTTTATAGTCTATCCATATACGTCCAGGTTTTATTAAGACCCGAGAGTCTCATCCCTCAGTCGTGTTTCTGTGCACTTATGATTGCCGTTTATGAAAAACAAAATGTTTTGGTACCATCAACCACCCACTTGCTTTGTTCAACTCCATTAGCTCCATTCTAAGCCTCAGATATCTGAGCCTTCACCATACAGTACTTTATTTCAAAATATGACCTCCTGTCTTTATATCTTTCCTAACCGTGTGCTGTTTCTGTGAGTTTTTGACCGGAGCTGCTGTTATGCTATTTTTTTTAAGATCGTGTATCACAGGCAGTTTCTGCCAATCTCATGAGTGTCTATACAGTAGTATTGCATACGTCGTATCTTGAAAGAATATTTAGTTTGATCAAATTTATAAAAGAGAGATACAGCTGTGGGATTATTTCCAGAAAAACACGAGCGCCTGGAGGCCGGCAGTGGGACGGAACAACAGCACGAGCACACAACACATCATCACATTAATCCCTTCGTGTTGTTTACATTATGCACGTGCACACCGATTGCCAACAAAACACAGACGTGTGACATCATTTGACTTACCGCGTGCGGTTCATGTCCAGCATCTTTTAGTGCTGGGACCTCCGCTCCATCTATCAGTTTCAAACCATCTCCAAACGGTTATATCCACCGTTTATATAACATCACTCACTGAAATGCAGTGAACAAACACACACATTTAATCTTCACTATCACAAGAGTAACAAGCTGCAGCGCAGCCCATCTTGACACAGAGCAGATAATCTTGATGGTAAGCGGGTATCGCTCGTCTGTTGGCTCGTGCCGTGCATTTCTGGGAGAATGGCCAATAACAGGAACAGTATCCCTGTGACGACACATGGATCCAGAATTATTAAAAACTCTCCTAAACAAGTTGGAGCGCTGCGGGAGTGTATCAAGTACAGAAATACTACGTCATACGTCCAACTGGTTTTGAACAAGTTGACCATGTTGAGCACGAGCACACAGCATGTTTAACAGTGTAAAGAAGTCAGAATGCATGACACAGCATGATACCCCATCTTTAAGGACAGACGTGGGCACTGTGAACTGTGATTGTGAGAATTCTCTTTTGTCTTCCACACACACACACATAAACTAAAACTGTCTGCTCGCTGGGAATGACATGAATTTGGGTGAGCTCATCCTTTTAGTATATATTTTTAAACCAAACATTAATCCTGTTCAGAAGCGTCTGTCAGACGGCGTTCACCTGTGACAGCTCAGCTCAGCCCGAACGACATCTGAGAGATTTCCAGAGAACCGTCAGCTCACGACACCTCGCTAGCACGTCGCTGAAGGAGCGATTTAAGAATATTTTCTTGCAAAACAATCAAAGTCTAAAGAAAGTTCTTTACAAGTGTAGGGACGTTCATAGAGCGCTGGTTTCTACAGATTCCTTCATCCTATGACATCGCACCTTATCTATTCTGTTGTTGGTGCTAAGTGAAATCTCAGCTGACATGCACAGGGTTTTCAGAACGTCGTTTTCTTTCCATTTGTGGAAAGAGGGATGATGGAGACCGGCTCTGTGATGTGAAGTGTTAGGAAAGATCACTTAATGCTATGATGCTGCTGAACAGATGGAGAGATTCGGGAAGAATGCATCGCTTTAAACCAGGGTTCTGTTTGATTTATCATTATAATGAAATTACTTTTTCATATTTATATTTTATGAAACAATGCTGGTGCAAAACTGTCCCCCACCATGATATTGCAGGCAGCTGATATGATGTGAGAATTTTAAAGGTTTTGAGTTAAATTCCTATGAAGTTCAACCATGTTCTCAGACGTGTCTCTTTCATTATGTTATTTTATTTTGTTAATATGTTTTGTGAGATCTGGCTGCGGCCGATCGTCCTTCTGTCCAGCTCCCCCGCAACGCTCGTCCTCGTGTCCTCCTTCAACACCAGATGTTTCCACGCACATGACCGGCCAATCAGAAGGCGAGATTTCCCCTCCCTCACTGGAGTCCAGCAGGTGGCATTGGCGGATATTGAAAGGCATTACGTCTCCTCGTTTCCAGATCCTTCAAAACGAGAGTAAATTACTATCAATGCTTTAACAGAACTTATTTGTTGATGTGCGCGTGAACCTGGGCCTTTGAAATGAAAACCAAGATGAATTCTTGTAAAATGTCTTCTTTTTTTTCATCTTTCCTGCATGGCAAGTAGAGTGAGGTGGGCAGGAATACAGAGCGATGGATATATATACCGCCACCCACACTTGCATGTATGACCCTGTAGATCTCACCGCAGCGACTCGGCCCCCACATCCACACACACACCACCGTGATTTTGACATCCAGGGGTCAGAGTCGCTCCCAAAAACACATGCACGGGCTGATGGAGGGAGTCACGGCGCTGGACCGGGGGCTGTCCAGAACCACAGAGATCAGAGCACAAAACATGATGATGATGATGTGTACTGTATGTAGGTTGAGAGAAAGAAAGAAAGACTTATCGTGCTGTATTTAGCACACTGCCGCTCTTAAGTGTCAGCGTTTAGAGAGCGCTTTCTCGGATTATAACAAATCTGTCATGAATTTCAGATGATGCTAAACGCAGGGATCCGGCGGCCCAAGAGACGGCAGTTGGCTGCGAATTGTCATTAGCGACTCCCTCCGCGGTGTGAGCCGTGTGAGTGCCGAACTGCCGTTGAGCGTTCTCTGCTGAGACAAGTTTTTTCCTCTCTCATGATCCGAGTCCATATGGATATCCAGAGTCAGAAAAGGCGTTCTGAGATCAGTCAGAGCGTTCTGACCCTAGATCCGCATTAATTGGACTCTGGAGTCTGATTCAACGAGCTGACAATAGATCAAATCTTCAGAGATCTGATAGTAAGAAACAAAACTGACCCCAGATCAGCTCTCGAAAGATTCTGAGGTCTGACAGAAAGTAGAAATACACAAGTGAATGTTTACATTATGTGTAGAATATTCAGTAAGAGATGCTGATGCTGAAGCTGGGGTGATGTGGGTGGTTGTCAGAGCACGTTGCTGTTGCTAAGGACCTCTGACCGTTTGTTAGCGCGTTGTTATGCGGTTGCTAGGGTTTTCTGGGTAGTATGTAGGCGCTTGCTTTCTTGCTCAAGTCAACTCTGTGATATTCTGGTCTAATGTTTGCAGGGAATCAACCTACTTGAGTATTTATTGTTTAAACAGTGTTTTATATTGCTCAGCAGCGTGAAGCATGAGCCGTAGTAACCGTGATCTTTGCCTTTTAAAAACAAACCGAAGGCAAATCAGTTGAGTGAATTCAGGCCTGTAAGCGTTCATGCGCTGCTTCTTCATTTCTTTAATAGGTTTCTTTGGCACGGAGGGTCTAAGAAAAGCCCAGAATAAACTCTTAATTGGGCTTCTTCATTTATAGATCGAAAAACAGATATATTTATATCCTTCTCCCAGGAGAAACACAGTCATTATCTGTGGATTAACGGCGAGTCTGGAGTCAGGTATTTTGGAAGTTTTCACAAACTTTCTGGTCTGTTATTGTTTTTGTCTCTTGGCGCGCCGGGTCGTGTCGTGTTTTTCTTCATTTACATACATCTGGTTTGTCATCAGGTTTAACACTTTATTTATCAATAATATTGATTTTATATTATAGACTGACTAAAATTGTATTGACAACTCTTTAGTTTTTATGATGCTATGGTATTATTGCAAACATTTTTTTCACTTGATAATGTATCTAATGGCTTTCTAGCTCTAGACTTGCAATAATTTTGTGAAATTATAAATAAGTGTTTTTTTCCTCTATAACATGACGTAATATATAATGCCTGTACTATATGTGTATACGTATGTGGATGTATTGAATTTTCTAAAATGATAATTATTAAAAGCACTTGACCTTATGGTGCCTCAAGGCATTTTTTAAATGTGTGTTTTTTAAACAAATGTTTAATCAATAACTCATTAAGAAGGGCCAAAACTTTTCTAGATGCTTTAAAGTCCCAGTGAAATTAAGAATTGCAATGTCTATTTTTCATGAAATATTGCTGCCTTTATTGTTAATAGTTTATCAATGTGAGTCGTTCTCTTTTTAATTTTCGTGTGCCCTTCAGTTAAAATCTGAAAAAGCACTTCCGTCCCGTAATGACTATTCATTTTAAATGACGTATGTTAGACGGCTTGGGCGGAGCATCCGATAACTCCTCCCCTTCAACGGTCAAAAATCTTTAAAAAGATGCTTTCTAGCAATTTAAACTTAGCAAACCAAAGTTATGATACAGATCATGTCATGTTATCGATTGCAAATATGCAAATTGATGTGAATTTTGCCTGCGATTTTAGAAATATCTGCCTTCCCCCATTCAAGTAGATAGGACTTGTTATGACGCAAATAACTGCCCGGAAACTTTGCAAACATGGCCGCCGAATGAATCGACTTCCGTAAATGGGATTTGGTTGAGATTCATAGATGAATTAATTTATTAAATTCATAACTGCATTTAATGTAGGTATAATCAATTATGCTAATGAAATATTGTTTAACATTTGTTTCACAAATCAATGACCTCATATCACTTTTAAACATTCAATAGCAGTTTAATGATTTCTACAGACGGTCGGTCAGAAACACATGCGCGTACACACACAAAAAGAGAGAGAGAGAGAGAGAGAGAGAGAGAGAGAGAGAGAGAGAGAGAGAGAGAGAGAGAGTGTGAAGTAAACATTATTGTGTGGTTTTACATAGTCGCTGTGTTCCATTTATATTCTTCAATGCTAATTAAATTGTGTCTGTGATAATTACATTCAGAGTGAAGATGACTTTAGCTTCAGTAGACGTTTAGAAATAAATTTGCCATTAAAGCTCTCGATGATGTGAAATTGACCATTTACCGATAAACAGGAATGCTGCTGTAGATATGTGTCTGAATATTGAATTCTCATCACGTTTAAACGGCTCTTTACCGAAACACAAGCATACAACTGTGAAGTTTGATGTATGTTAAAGTAATAGTTTTAGTCTCTATCCAGTCATTAAGCTGTCAGTGTTGTGCTGTTCAGTGTCTGACATACTGTACGCTATGCATAGTTTATGCATAAACGCTCATGATATGAAACCCTTTCTTTTCTGTCTGTCTATCTATTTGGTTTAAGTGAGATTTAAAGCACCGGTCCAAAGACAGAACACAAACACGTGACTCTCCAGAGCATTTCCGGGTATCATGATGGTAACACTTTTCAAACCGTTGTTGTGTAGCGTTTCATTTTGAAGGCTAAATAAGTTTACACATTTTAACGAAAGAATATCTGACATATCATGCATCGATACATTTTAAATTGGGAGGAGACATCTACAAAAAGAAACGTTTGCGTTGACAGATTTCACACACCTAACTGTGTTTCTGGGCTTTTGTGTCGATTGATCAGAGAATGGCCCCTCTGATTCCCAGCATTCCCAGTCATAAAACCAGTTTGACCAGATAAAATCCTGACCCGTCGTGACTCCTGACTGACGCCCTGTAATGCTCAAGGTGTGACGTCTTCCTGTGGACTCGAGGTAAAACAAATGGGCCGAATAAGATGTTTCATAAGATTTCTATTCCTTCTGATATGTTAACTGTACACTCTTACATTTACAGTGAGGACTCTTATTATATTTCAGCATTTGCTAAGAAACATGAGTGCTATTGAGCATCCTTCATTATTGTATAGTTTCTTTCATCATTTAATCTCTCACATGTGGTTGTAAATCTGTATATGAGTCTTTCTTCAGTGGAACAACAAAAGAAGATATTTTGAGAAATGTGTCGGCGGTTTTGTGTTCATACAATGGAGTGCATCGAGTTGTTTGGTTATCCACATTCTTCAAAATATCTTATTTTGTGTTTTGAAGAAGAAGGAAGCTCATCCAGGTTTGACACAACACGAGGATGAAGAAATGACGACAGGCTCTACATTTTACGTTGAAGCATCCCTTTAACATTTTTCTCTTGCATTGAACTAAATCGGTCTTTACACATTCAAATGAGGCCAGCACCGCCTCAGAGATGTGAAATAAACTTTCTGAAGCATTTCCACAATCTAAATCAAATATGAGGTGCTTTTCAGCTTTTCAGAAAACCGCAGTTCAGGAAGATGTGAAGAGAGTGAATTTTTACCTCGCTTGTCCATTTGTAAAGACAAGGCTGCCTGTTATTTTGGCCTTCTGTTATCTAAATCTCTTTCCAGAATATGCACCAAAAAAACAATTATTGACAGGAGGTTAAATCGACACGAGTGACTCACATCAGATGGATGTCAAACTGAACATGGGTTATTTTAAGAAGACGTGATCATGTTTGTGTTTGATCCTTTGTGTTGTGTGAGGCAGAATAATTCAATAACAATAATAATGATCAATGAACTCTTAATACCGTTATAAAATCCTAATAATAGAATGAAGTGAATTGATATTTGACCCTTCACAAACTTTTGCATCAAGAGTGAATTTCAAGGTTGAATGACTGGCTTGGATTAATCTCCTTTGATTCTTATGTCAAGAATCACTCATTTATCTCTGTGCCCAGCTCACAAAAGCTGTTCTTATTCACCTTGACATATTAAATGACGTTGTGTTGAAAAGGACTCAATCAGACGTTTCCTCTGGGTAAATGAGCCCGATGTGTTCTGACTCTCTGATAACTAGATGATGTCATTTCAAATGATAATGTAAGAGGTGTGACTGATAACCTTGGTCGGATGCTCCCAGTGGTTACCAGGGCGTTGCTATGACAATGCGAAGGCATTCTGGGTAAATTTAGTGCATTGTGGTTGCTAAGAATAGTTGTGATGCAGATGTCGAACCGATCACTTCGAAAGATTAAAGTAGGGTGTCATTTCATATTAGTTTTATATAGTTATGAAAAACTTTTACACAAAACCTTATATTATAAAACTTAAAAAATCTATTATAAAGACAAACTGTCTATGAATAAATACAATTTAAATGCATGGAAGAGAATGAAAATGGATGCTGAGGAAATAAAGATTTTTTTTCTATGAAGATTGCGATTATCAATATTAGGACGTTGAGGAGCAGACGTTCAGGCCCATGTGTGCTTTTAATACTGATTTAAAAATAGCCCCTTTTTTCATTAGGCTTCATGTAAATCTGTCCCACTTGAAGAGCGTTTAAACCCTGGAGAACCATAGAAAAGAGAAGACTGGAACCCATCCCTCCGTTCACACGCTCGCTGTACTGGTGTTCACTGTCATTGAAGGTGCAAAAGATCAGATTGGCTTATGGGTTAAAAAATGAGTAGTTCTAAAGGCTTGGAAAATATCTCCATGGAAAATATAATTTGTATAATTTAATGTATGTTATTTATAACATTTACAGATATACGTTTTGAAGCTGTCATCATCTCTGTTTAATAAAGTAGGGATGTGTGGGTTGCACTCATCAAAATGAGCTTTCAAGGTAAATGCTACCGCGGTTAAAATGATGTGTACTGTACAAGCACAAATGCTTTCGGATGTGATCTCAGAAGGTCAATGATCCTGCATGTCACTGACCCCAGAACAGTTGTGAAGAGATGTTCGTTTTATACTTTGTAGATTTCAAATTCAGTATGTTGAATGAAATACTATTTGTTGTATTCATCTATGGTTTACTGAATTGAATTGCGTTTTTTATGATGTTGACATCACCAGACATGTTTGTATGTGGGATGAAACTGTGGTCTGCTTTACTTTTCAGATTGTTTGCTTTTATTGCGTTTGTTTTTAATACATTTAGCGAGAAAGAGCTGTTTCTGCTTGTATAAGTATTGTGGGTTGCTCTTGAAGAGCCCGGTTTCTGATGCATCTCCATCATAGAGATTTAAGATGCTAAGTGTATGTCACTTCCAGTGTTGGGTGAAACTAATAAGTTACTATAATTTAATTACTTTCCCTTTTATAAAGTATTGTAAGAGATTACTCTTGTGTTTTTCTCTGTAATTTAATTACAGTTACTTCTGATGTAATTCATCTAAATACTGTGTGTAATCTATGTGTGTGCAATAGAATTTTGATGTCAATTCTAGTAAGTCTAACTTTAAAACCCTGTGCTTTTATGTGTAATTCTCACATTTGTATACTTTGGTAAGTTTATCATTTTTATTAATGTAGTTTTATATCATTTATTTGAATGCATTAAGAGTCGTTTCATGTCTATCATTGAATCACTTAACTAAGGTCGATGTAGGACATAGAAAGTCATTAGAAATGAGTAATGAAATACTTTTTGCAGAGAGTAACTTGTACAGTAATCTAATAACACGATTGAATATGTCATTAGTAACTGGTAATTCATTACCTTTTCAGGGTTGCCCAACACTGATCACATCAGAAAGAATATGCATGAATGTTAAGACAACAACACTTAAGCGTGGTTCACCGCTGATGTCAGTGTAAACACACAACACAATCTTACAGGAAATCAAAAGGTGTCTGGTGTTTTGTGCTCATTTGCATGTTTTTGTTCCTTTGCTTTTTTTATCTCGTGACGTCACGTTTGTGGCAGGGCTTTTTCTTTCTAATACTTTCTGTATGAATTGGCCAGGTTGTAAAACAATTATGAGATCAGACTGAACATTCTGTTGCTTGCCTGCTGCTAACGCTGTTAAAGCGAAATATTTAGATATATTTTCTTTGGATAAAACCTGCTGACCCTTAAAGATGAGACACTATAGAAGAGTATCACATCAAACACTCTCTGCTTTAGCACTTAACCTTTTTTCTAAGCTTTTTTGCTTTCTCTGTGTAATTGTCAAATAAAAAATGTTCCCGTTCTTCCACGGAGTTTCCAAGCAACAGAAAAAAGGCATTTGCGTCTCCTGCTTTAGGGGCGCAGCAGCGAGTGAAAACAGCAGGAGAAGAACACAAGAGCATTTGTTTCTGACTTATTGTTATGTGCTTCATGAATGTTTATGAAGTGACATCCATATGAAGTGACTTCTGCGATTATTGAGGGTTAACATCTCTTCAGGCTCCATTAGAAGAATCTCTTTCTCCATTATCCGAGCGGCAGCGCGTGGGTTTTGTCAGGTTGTTTTTGCATGACTGTCCCCAATCTAGTCCATTTTGGTTTAATTAGGAGCGAACGCTAAGCAAACAGCTCTCGCACGTGGACGTAGGTTTTTATGGCCGCGTTTGCCCGGCGGGTGCGACGTTAAACGAGTGAGTGTTTCAAAGAGGACACGTTCATTGAAATCTCCTCCGCTGTTCATTTCTCTGATGTGTTTTTAGATGCAACAGAAGCAACTGTCTCTTTAAACTGAGGTGTTATGTCAACACATACTGAATGTTCTTACAGTCTCAGACGTGTACAGATATCACAGAATTATCCCTTCCTGCGTTCAGAAATGAACTCTATGCTATTCAATTTTATACTGGCTAATAAATAAATAAATGTCTATGAAAAATGTATTTGTTTCGAGACGTGAAACCAGCTGGAATACAACATATTTATAGTCATGTATTTGCCAAAGGCTTTAAGCCAAAGTGACCTGCGATGCATTGAAAGCATTTCATCAGTTTTTGTGTTCAAACCTGTGACCTTTGTGTTGCTGACACAACACTAAGATATTTGATATTTGGAAGAATGCTTATAACCAAACAGATCAAGACCCTTTTTGTTGAACACAAGAAGTCAGGTTTTTCTTGATCTTGGGGCAGAATCAGGCAGGATTCCTTGTTTTGTGTGGAGAGAAACATCTTATTGTCAGTCATGATATAATGTGCGTTCTCTCCGGTCTCATCTCTGGCCCCGCCCCTCTCGTTTCCTCGTTAGCTTCCGTTAGTGATTTTTCTTCAGATGTTAAAGGTTCTTTATGGAACCAAAAGGTTCTTCCACGGCATCCAAGAACCTTTTGAAAAACTTTATTTTAGGAGTGAGTGTATGTCCCAATTTGTCTGAGATTTCTGTGCAAAAATTCTTACAGAGCAATGAAAATAGACATGAATGAGAGACAACCGTTGACACACATACTGTAAGAGCTATAAGAGTTATAACATTCACATAACGTGTTTCTAAGTGTAAATGAATGAAAGCGCAATGCTACTTTGGTCTTGAAGGAATTTGATTAGAAATGATCTTACTTTTATAACCAGACTTTTGTGTCTTGTTAAATGAGTGAACAGTTACTTCAGAGACACAAGTGAGACGGCTTTTCTCCCAGAGAATACATCTGAGAAGCTATTATGGAACTGAAATCATTCACACAGTTTTAAATCAGAAATCTCAGTTTGACTAATATCGTTTCTAGGATATCCAGACGTGATCTAGTCGTGGCCTGTTTGGAAATGTGAGTGTCTGGTTGGGATCTTGTCCATCCGTGAGTCGGGAGAGCTGAAGCGTATCTCTGGAGTTCTATTTATACCGAACGAGGTGAACAGCGTCCCGGACAGAGAGAGGAGAACAGGATGGGAGGTGTGTGTGTTTGTGTGGTTTAGTTTGTAATAGAGTTCAGTTGTTAACTGGTGGCTCATTTCAAACACAACAGCTTCTCTGTAAATGTGTTGTGCTTCAGTTGCCGGCGGGTGAATTTCTTAATCGCTCTGTTTTTGTAATGAGAGATTTGGTCAGTGAGCTGCACGGAGCTCTGAGCGAGCGTCTCTCTCTCTCTCTCTGTGATACTGCAGTGATATCTCTCGGTCACAGATGTTCAGGTGTGAGGACACAGACACCTGACACACAGACGTGAACACTCAACGTGCACTACACTCTTTAAAAAAGTGCTTCAAAAGGTTTTTCGAGGCCTTATAAAAAAACCATTTGGTTCCACAAAGAACCTTTAACATCTGATGGTTCACAAAAGGATCTTTGTGGCGAAAAACGGTCCTTCATAAAAAGTATGAATGGTTCTTTATGGAACCAAAAATGGCTGTGATGAACCGTTCAAGCACCTTAACCACGTATTTATTTGACCTCTTTTACTCTTGTTTCATGTAATGCATCTCTTTTATGTTTTATTCATCATCCAATGTATGCTGTTTATTTGTGAAATGCTGTTTTTAAAAAGCTGTTTTTATAATAAATTTCAAATGCCCATCTCTCTCTCTCTCTCTCTCTCTCTCTCTCTTATGGAACACATGATGTCTTGTTTCCATAGGGACACTGATGAATGAGTGTTGATTTCCGGCTCTCCTGATAATGCACTAACTAACACGTTTCCTATTTTCATTTTCCCATTTCCCATCTGAGACTACAGCATCTTTGCAGCGTTGCACTTCCTCATACATCATGTGTGTCAACATTCAAATCGACTGCATAGAAAATTGCCCCACAAATCGGCAAGCAATAAAGGAAACAGAGCTCTGAAAAACACATTTGACAATTACGTGCGTCTGTCTGTGCATCTGCATAGGAAAAAAATGTCCAGGAGTCAAATCAATCCTGTGTCTCCAACCACTTTTCTTTTTACTTTCAGCAAACTTATGGAGATTTAAGTCATTGATGAATCCCTCACATGTCTTGTGATTGGGTCAAAATTACCCTTAATAATCGTCTTCATCACTTGAATGGATAGTTTACCCAAGAATCTCAATTCGAATCTCATCATTTATTCTCCCTCATGTGGTTGTAAACCTGTTTGTTTCGTCGCTGGAACACAAAAGAAGATATTTTGAGAAATGTTTTTGAGGTTCACACGATGGAAGTCAATGGAGTGTTGTTTGATTGTCAACGTTCTTCAAAATATCTTCTTTTGTGTTCTAAAGAAGAAAGAAAGTCACTTGTGTCTCTTTTTATCCATCCAGGCCATTATCAGGCTGTTTGATAATGTGTTAACCGATAGCCAAGTAGATATTCTGGCATTATTTAAACAACAACTTTCGTTGAACACCTAACACACAGTCTTAGTTTTCTGATCACTAACTCTGTAGGACTCGGACACCAGAGATTATTTGTGTTTGGTTTCTGACAGCTCCAGAGACGAATCATCCATTCTTTTTGCTTCTTCTGTCTGCCTGGGCCTCATAGGCCTTCAAGCCAACTGAGTTTCTTCACTTCAATCTGAAACCTTTTGAATCAGTCGGGAGTTGTTTCTTTGGATTGCTTGCGCATGTTGCGGTTTATTTCTGGTTTTAACAGAGGCGTACATGAGAAGTCGAGCATCGCTGTCCATTAACACACTGTTTAATGCTCTCCGCCTCGGGCCAAAGCGAGACCGGGACCTGCCGACCGAGAAAAACCGGGCTGAAGTGTTGTGTGATGAAAGAGCAAGACATATAAGTCTGGGGAGTGTGTACAGTAGAAGGTTTTTGTTTTTTCATCATCGCCCTCAGCTTTTGTGTGTTTGTAGACGACGGCTGAATGTTGCAGCAGAAGACAGCGGGAAGCCGATTCCTGTGGATCTGAGAGTTATCAAGTTAAATTCTCATGTTTGACACTAAAGCTTCATCAGCAGCGGTTAACTGCCCCGCGGGGACGTACGGGTGCCTGCTGGGCTCATTTCTGACTCCATCCTGAGGCACTTGATCACACGTAATTGTTTTAAATGAAACGTGGCTCTCTATCCGATCGCTTTCTCTTCGACTTGTTGTTTAATTCACTCTTTTACTTTTTTATTTAAACCGAATTAAATATTTACTTTCGTCGGCTTCACAGTTGTGCTGTATATCTCGGCACAGTACAGCAGATCCACAGCGTGATTTTTGAGGAAACTCTCTGTAATGACGTTCATATGCACATCTTGAAAATAAACGGCAGTGTTTTCTGATGGTTTGGTGAACAGACTGGAGACCTCTAATGAGTTTCAAGACTGTAATTGATGCTGTATGGGTTGCTTTTACAATCTCACACACTGTACCATCTCATGTGTGAAATTCTGTACAGAGTCTCTGAGATAAAGACACAATGTAAACTTCCAAATTATGTGACAGATGTGTTTTTGTTGCTTTTAATTTTTAAGCATTTCAAATTTTTTATTATTATCAGAGCTGCCGGAGCGTTGAGTGTTACGTGCAATGAATTAAATGTTTTAAATCGCATTTATGTCTTTTTACATTCCAGTTGTTTACTATTTTTTTACAAATAGTTTTTTGTATTTTGAAAACACGGTAAAAAAAACCATAAAATTACAGAAAACATGTGTAAACATGACATTTTACTGGAGAAAAACACTATTTTAGTTTTATGTTTTACAGTTTATTTTTGAAATATGTCAAATTACAGAATTTACAGTATATTTCTATTTTCTCCTGAGAAAAAGAGGCAGAAATCTAATAAGAGTTATAGGAGAGACGTCAACAATGTGAGAACCTGAGCTCAGATTTGTCAAGTCTGCAATCACCTTCGTCTTTGAGTCATCGGTCTTCTAGTTGTCGGTCTTCAAGTTGTCGGTCTTTGAGTCGTCATTCTTTGAGTCTTCGAGACGTTGGTCTTCGAGTCGTCGGTCTTCGAGTTTTCGAGTCGTCGGTCTTCGAGTCGTCGGTCTTCAAGTCTTCGAGTCGTCGGTCTTCAAGTCTTCGAGACGTTGGTCTTCAAGTCTTCGAGACGTCGGTCTTCAAGTCTTCGAGACGTTGGTCTTTGAGTCGTCGGTCTTCGAGTCTTCGAGTTTTCGAGTCGTCGGTCTTCTAGTCGTCGGTCTTCAAGTCTTCGAGTCGTCGGTCTTCAAGTCTTCGAGACGTTGGTCTTCAAGACGTCGGTCTTCGAGTCGTCGGTCTTCAAGTCTTCGAGTCGTCGGTCTTCAAGTCTTCGAGTTGTCGGTCTTCAAGTCTTCGAGACGTTGGTCTTCAAGTCTTCGAGTCGTCGGTCTTCAAGTCTTCGAGACGTTGGTCTTCAAGTCTTCGAGTCGTCGGTCTTCAAGTCTTCGAGACGTTGGTCTTCAAGTCTTCGAGTCGTCGGTCTTCAAGTCTTCGAGACGTTGGTCTTTGAGTCGTCGGTCTTCGAGTCTTCGAGTTTTCGAGTCGTCGGTCTTCTAGTCGTCGGTCTTCAAGTCTTCGAGTCGTCGGTCTTCAAGTCTTCGAGTCGTCGGTCTTCAAGTCTTCGAGACGTTGGTCTTCAAGTCTTCGAGTCGTCGGTCTTCAAGTCTTCGAGACGTTGGTCTTCAAGTCTTCGAGTCGTCGGTCTTCAAGTCTTCGAGACGTTGGTCTTCAAGTATTCGAGTCGTCGGTCTTCAAGTCTTCGAGATGTTGGTCTTCGAGTCGTCGGTCTTCAAGTCTTCGAGACGTTAGTCTTCGAGACGTTGGTCTTCGAGTCGTCGGTCTTCGAGTCATCGGTCTTCGAAAATTGGTACTCAATGAAACTCAAGCTGGCTAGGTGCTAACAACATCCAACTTAACAAACAACCGTTTATTTACATTTAGTCATTTAGCAGACACTTTTATCCAAAGCGACTTACAGATGAGGAAACATTGGAAGCAATTATAACAACATAGACAACAAAATACATAAGTGCATCAAACTAGTCCATTAAAGCCTAGCACAGTATACAAAGCTAAGAATAGTGAGGTTAGTAAGTGTTGTTGTTTTTGGAGTTTTTTTTTTTTAAAAGAAGGAAAGGGAAGAGAATTAGGAAAAAAGCATTGCGTTCATCCTAAAAGCATTGCAGGAAGTTGATATTTGAGAAACAACTGAGCTCAGAAAGCTTTACAGTAAATGTAAATTATAAATTCACTGTAAATCAGGATTTTATTTTTTGCAAAACACACAGGCATCTCTTCTTCAATTTTTCCACGTGTCATCATCTTTTCTCCCTTTTCTTAGATATGCAAGATTACAAAAAACTTTTCCACTCCTGCATCTCCATGGAAAACGGTGGCAGTTGGCTCCTGCATCACTTCCTCAGTCATCGCCGTGGCGACACAACCCCCCCACCAGCAGGAGCAGATGTAACCCAGCACTTTTCTGGGGTCTTTGCTGAGCCGAGGAAACAGCGCAGAAGCCGATGAGACGACATCACAACGCGTCAGTAAAACTCCTCCTAAACTCACACAGTCATTTTTCTTCCAGGTTGTATTTCAACATATTGTCCTGCTGTTTGAGTTTTGCCTGAAGCCAGATGACAGATTGTTGGTGAAGTTTGACCACAATCTCACCTTTGAAGAAATGAAATCTTGAAATGTTGAAAAGACACACAATGAAACCGAGCTGAGTATGTTTTCAAATATCAACCCACACAGGACCGACGTTATTTATCATTCAGTTTCATCCCTTATTAAACCAAAATGTCCACATTAAACTGCATGAACAGACTGATCTGAATTATTAAACTGACATTATTCATCTGAAATAGAAAATCTGTGGAAATGTTGATTCTTAAATATCTTTTTCGTGTCATTGCATAACAGATGCTGTTAAGAATCACTGCGGGAAATTGGAGTTTAATATAGTCTGTGTTTTTTTATCGTGTGTAGTTTTATTTATGGTTGGAGGATGAGGGCACGTCACACAACCTGTCCATGTTGGCATGTGGCACGTTTAGCTTCTGCTGCCAACTGACAGATGAATTTGCACCAAAATACCGATTTGTTTGGACACGCGGCCATTGACGTCAACAAAAACCAAAAGACATATGGGAAGAGTTTTCTCCTTCCGTTCAGAAGTCGGTAAGTCTGTTTGATTCATCATCCTACATGTTCAAGTTTACATTCACAAGAATCTTCTTCAGGTTTTTGCATGAGAACAGAAAACAAGCTAAACTTCAATGCAAACCATCATTTCATAAAGAAACATGTAAAAAAAACATAAATATTGTTATACATATTTTTAAGTGATGTGATCTGATGTGCTACATCCCTGCATCAATCAATTCTGTTATGGAACTGAAGGAGAACCCAATTACAGGCAGCGAAACGGGGATGAAGGGGTAACAGGATTTTAATAAATAATAACACAGGAAACAAAACCCCACGAGGGGGTAAAAAGCAGAGTACACAATAAACTGATAACTAAACACTCAACAAGAACTTAACTATCAAACACTAAGACTGAAACTAAGACTGAAACAAAACACTAACAAGAATATACTTAAACGTATTTCTCAAGACCAAGGTAATACAGCCCAGGAACAATATACAACAAACCACCACAAGACAATAGACAAGAGGGCATTAAATAGGGAGACTAACAAAGGAGATGACGATGGACAGGTGTGGGTAATGAGACACAGGAGGATAGCTATACTAGGAACGAGAGGGGCGGGGCCAAATGACGAGACTGGAGAGAACGCATATTATGTCCTGATTGACAATAATATGTTTCTCTCCACATAAAACACAAGACTTTGTCATGAATCTGCCTCAAGACCAAGAATAGACATGACATGAAGGCAGACTCATGACACAATTCAAAGGCTAAATCAGTTTGATGAAAAAAACTCTTCATATGTTCAAAAATCTTACTTTTTATTATGTTATCATGTTTTTATAATGTTAATTAACTGTATTTTCACATTTATCTTTCATTTATTTTAAGTTATTATTTAATCAAAATAATCAACTGCAGTTTAAACACAATAAATTGAAATGCACAATGAAAGAAACATTTCTGAAAAGATCTGTTTTTGCAAATCCACTCTATATAAAATGTACTTTTCTTTTTTGTGCTGCTTTCAGAAGTTCTGTTTTTATTCATTCATATACAAAAGTGTCAATTAAACATTGAATAAAAAAGGTATGCTCAACAACAAAAGCTATTTAATATTGTTAATGTTTTTTAATAAACTTGTTAATTGAATTATTTAAAAGTTTGTTCAGAAAACACTCTTAGAAAAGGTGCTTCAAATGATTTTTTGATGCCATAGAAGAAACTTTAACATCTGAAGCACTTTTCTGTTTCATAAAAGGTTCTTTGTGGCGAAAAAGCTTCAGATAGCTTCAGATTATGGAAAAGTATGAAAGAGATGTTTCTTTAAAGAACATTTGACTGTACGGTTCATTGTGGAACCACAAATGGTTCTTCTATGGCATCGCTGTGAACAACGACATAAGCACCTTTATTTTTCCACCATTTTTCATAATCTGAACATATCTAAACCTTTTATCGCCACAAAGAACCTTTTGTGAAACAGAAAAGTACTTCAGATGTTAAAGATTCTTTATGGAACCAAAAGGTTGTTCAATGGCATCGAAGGACCGTGTCTCATACTGCTATAATCATGAACACGGTATTGTGTAAGCTATGGAATCATGAGTGGCGTGTAGCGTTACACTTGCTGTAACTCGCTGCCCACCACACAGATCAAAACAAGTGTGTGTTTGTCTTTCCTTTCTCAGCATCTGTCGACAGTCAGACAGCCGAACGCGAGCTGGATGGACAGATAACATGAAGAGTGAATCCACAGCGCGATGAGACGAAAGGAAAACTGAGAGTGATGGCATTTGTGAATCGCGAGCGGCACCGCTGTGAAGCTCTGAAACACTGGAGCGTGGCCGTGCGAGATTGCGAGTAGTGTGGGTGAGATGGTGGGCAGAGGATGGGTTTCAGAACATTCACTGCACAATAATACAGGGATTTGTCAGGACCAATGGTGATCATGAGAACATGCGGCGTGTTTTGTGTGTGTGTGTGTGTGTGTTTGCTCATGTCAAGTGCTTTTCTATGGATGGGATTTGATTACCAGACAGTTTGAATCACAGTTCTGAGTCATTAGTTTCATTTGCCAGTTCTTCCATAAGAGCTCAGAAACATGCTGTAAAAAGAGCCCTCGCTCGCTCGCTCTCTCTGTTTCTCTCTCACTAACACCTCTATGAAGGGCTCTCTAAATGTTCCTTCAACGTTTCTGAGTGTTAATGCACAACAGTTGATGTTGAAGCAGACGCGCATCGAGGGCACAGAACACACTGCAATGAAAAGTTCATGAATATCATCTCTGTTGTATCTATAGCATCTACTTGATGTGTTTTTGGGGTTATAAAAGTGTTTCGTGTTGTACAAACAGAGTCAATGTCTCAGTTACTGCAAGTGATTCGAGCGCAAGGGAAAGTTTTCACGTTTCTTTAAGAAGAAGTAAACAGGGTCAATCCTCGCATCGATTTGACATCTGCCAATTGGCTGAGACGGCTCGTGTTTGATTTCTCCGACTCGCTCTGCTCCGCTCTGAAGAGAAGAGGTTGTGGCGTCTATTTTAATTCAGAATTAGGACAAGCCTCCCAAGCCTCATTCTTTTCAAATCGTAATCAGTACGGAAAAATGGATGCAGAACATGAAGGAGAGCGAGATGTTTCAGCATCCCGTCTTCTGGTTTCATGATGATGACACAACTTTACCAAACCTCGCAGCTGAACGGCTGTTTGAATTGGTTTATCTGCGTGATTTAATCACATCGTATTACACGACACGTCCATCTTTAGCTTGTTACGTTTATCATACGATTTTCTCATCACATGTGCAACATTTGAAACGTTCTTTTGTAAATCTGTCATTTATTATAATATTATAGTTCACATTGTGTTTAAGATTGGAATCTGTATTACTTTTGATCACATTGGTTTTAGAAATGAACTTAGATATAAACATTGTATTTTTCAATACACATTTTAACATAGAAATTAGTTTATTTTGCTGCATTTTTAACTCATTTTCATTTTAGTAGTCATCGTTTAATTATGAACTGTTGAAAGAATATTTAATTTCAGTAATTAGTTATTTAGTAATCCATCACTGACTACAGTATGTCAAGCATTCAGTCACCTGCTTTTCCTAACAATGACTTCCCGGACATTACATCACCTGTTAAATATTATTAACACATTTATTTTCCATCATATTCTATATCTGATGTGTGATTCATGCCATCCTGTCATCCGTTTTTGTCTGCTTCTGTGTAACCAAACAATGTAAATGCACATCAGTGATGTTTAACTCTTGATGATGGTGATGTTGGTGGGTTATTTCATGCATGTGTGTTATTCTGTTCTTTCTCTTCTGCGTGTGCTGATATGCATCAGTAGAAATGACTCCTGTCAAAGATTGGGGCAAAGGTTAATAGCTTTCCATGTCACGGTTACCATCGGCTGATGGACTCGAGAGAGTTTCTCTATGCAGAAGCAGATGGAAATCAAACGTACTGCTCTTCACACGCGGGACGCTGGTCCGTACCTTCAGGCAAACACACGCACACATGCTATGAAAACTTGGTTCTGTCCCAGGTGTGCAGGAATCTTGGCTGTGTGTGGTTTGTCCTACTTCCCATACAGTGTGACTGTACCTCAGTGTGTGTGCGTATCCCAATGATGCGACAAACACTGACCCATTTAAAATTCTCTCTATTTAATGATCAAGTATTAAGTGGTCGACCGGTACGGGATTTCAGTGGTCATTGGTGTTATATAGACAACAGAGTGGTTGATCATCTTAAAATCCTATGAAATATGTATAAGTTTGTCTTCACTTTAATCTTCACTTTATGTGTTGAAGAACCTTTCTATTTAGGCCTTAGATTGATTTAATGGAATAATGATAATGGCACACATCCTTATGTTTTAATGCTCAGTTAAGTTCTCAGTTTCTTCTGGTGAACTTTGTTGATGAGCTGTTAATGCACCAATACAGGGATTCGTTAGGTTTCAGGAAACCCAGAATTTAAATCTGCAGGTTTTAGTCGTTATAGGGGCGACAACACCCGTTCCCTTAATTCAAAGTTTACGACTGGCAAGATTGGGCATGACAGTGTCTGCAGAGTCCATGCGCAAATTCACCACCACAGCAGCTACACAATCATGCGCAGTCGAGGCACAAACACGCACAGGCAGACTTTTCTCAAGTGCTGTAGTTTATCTGAATGCGCGTCGGAGTCCCAGTTTTGGCACTGAGGATACAGAGTGTAGGAACCCTGCGCGTCCTTCACTCTCCTATAACCTCCTCGCAGCGAGACGCGCTACTCTAAAGGATGCTTCACCATATGCTCCTCGTAACCGCTGAGTTTGGGGTTTGGATGTAGGCGATCCATCGGGCGCACAGCGAGTTCTGTATTTAGATGCGTCGCTGGCACGGCTTTCTGTCCTCGCCAATGAGAAGACGTTGCGGGTGATGGTGAATCGCGTCTTGCGCGCTGCCCCTCGTTTCCTCGATCCTTCCTCGGGACAGGACATTTGGCGAAGGGAGATGTGAGGAACGCTTGAAGAATGGCATGTAAACATGGTTTCTGGCAAGAAGGAGATGGTGACTGCGATGTACCCCACTTCTATTTCCACTCTCCTCTACTTTCTCTGTGTAGCGGCTTGGTGAGTTATATGTGGATCGGAGCGTTTCGCACCTCATCTCTAGTTTTTACACTCTCTATCTAAACGCATTTAGGTTACAAACGACACATTTAGTCCTTGTTGAACGTTTAGCTGTTGATTGAAAACAATATGCGTAATGTGAGCAGAAATGTTCAATTGCTTCAGTTTGCTCTGTGTTGTTTTTAGCATAAAGAGAATATCCGGACAGATCAAAAAGGATGAGAAATTATACCCAGCGAATTTCACGCGCATTCTCGACCGACTCCTGGATGGATACGACAACAGACTTCGACCTGGATTTGGGGGTACGTGCCAAACACCCGCACAATCATGTGCCAAAAGGCGCTTGGTCAAACCTTGCCACAGTTTACTGCGCAAAGCGACCTTTCCAAATGGTGTTGTTTATTAAGGGTTCTTTATTTGGTGAGGGTTAATGTCCTCTGAGGGGGATGATGGAGGAGTAAGCCAACTCCAAATGTCCTATTGCTGCCCACTCTTTTTTCTCCATGTGCGTTTTTCAATATCCGAGCGAGTTTGGTTATGTAATCGACCTAAAGCCGCTTAATGCAGGATGTTCTGTTCGTGTGCGTAAACGCTTCAGATTCCCTGCGCTCTTCTGTCTTTAAGACAAGTGCGCATCGGCAACGCGGCGCTTTCTCACCTGTTTTGCGCAGTCAAATGACGCGCGCAGTAGAAGCGCAGCTCACTCTTACAAAAACATTTGGTTTGATGGCTCTTTTGTTGGGCTGTATGGTTCCATAATGACCCTTTATCATCCCCAGAACCTTCCAAATATTTTCTTTAGTAGCCTACACAAACGATATACAGACCCTAAAAAACTGTTCATTTGGGAACCTCCAAGTGAAATTGTTCTGCATCGCTGTGAATGCATCTTTAGCACCTTCATTTTAAGAGTGTAGCTGATGCTGTGGGTTGTGTACTGTAGCTGGAAGGTTTTACACTGGGTAACTGCACAGACAAACATTTTTATAGTCAGCACTTATATACAAAATATAAAACTTCATAATGGGATTATATAATGTTTGGCAGACCATTCAGCAGTTGCTTCATGTATTTTTAGACGAGCCATGATGTATTAATCATTACATCATAATAAATATTTATTGATGAAAGTTACTGTAAAGAAAAAAAACACATCAGACCGAGTACAAACGTCATCGCTTCCGCTTTGCCCTTTTCTGCCTTTCTATCCAAGAAATAAATCAAACCGCTAAGGCTGTGGATGTCGATGCGTAATGCTGGGATGTGATTGGCGCAGTGGGAATAAAGCTCTGTTTTTTATGTAACTTTAGTGAAGAGGCAGAGAGCACGAACAGAACATCACACCCACCTTCACATGAGAAGAGCTCTCGAGCGGAGCTCCATCACACTGGAGGGGCTTCATCCACTCTCAGTGACACGCTGTGGGTTCATAGTTCTAGTAGGATCACATGAGTTACAATACAGTGCTTCAGAAATGATGAATGTCAGGGCTTGGGTGTCTCTCAACATTGTTATCTCGGACAGGCTTGAGAGTTTGATCGTGCCACGGGGACTTGGGTTTGAAAAGTACACTTCTGACTCTCCTTCAAGCACTAACTCACCCAAAAATGAACATTCTGGGTTATTGTACCGCTTTATAAACGGCACAGTAAATTGTTATTATTTCTGTGGAACTCAAAAGGGTGAAAATCCTCAGCTGTTTTTAAAGTGTTTTAAGTTTCATTAAAGCACAATAAAAGTCCTTCTCAAGCCAAACTTATGGAGTCAGCATTAATCTGCTTTTATCTTGAAATGTTCGTTTTATTTTGAGCCAGTTATTCTGTTTGAATGATTCTCTTTCATTCACTTTCACTTTAGTCTCACAGCAGAATGGATTGAGACATCGAGAGACTTCTGTCATATTTCTTTCTCATTGGAGTGTGCGCTCTGGCTCATGTTCTTGTAGGATTCACGGTTGTCGCTTGTGAAGTATGCATTGAGTATTTGGTAAATCTGTTTTCTTCATTTTCTGAGCATCTATCACCGAGATGTCAGAATGTTCGGAGTGTTCACGCTCATGAGTTCAGCCAATGAGGTGTTTGAGACATTCGTCATGTGATTGTTAAGATCTGCGACGCTCGGAGCTTTTATACATCTTTATTCATTCATTTCTCTTTCTGACACAAACCATTACACTTTCTGAGAGAGTAAAATCCACCACATTTCCCTTCTTAATACTGATCAATTATTCATTGCATGTAAACACAAAGTTTCACAACCCAAACAATCAACAAATATAGATGAAATTCTTTCGTAGTTTGTTTGACATTAAGGACGCTTCCTTCTATACTGTTTTTTATGTTTGCATTCAGACATCTTGGTGTCCGTGTAAGGTTTGTGGTGAGATACAGTAGAGTTCTTGTGTCTGTACAGGTCCAGTGACGGAAGTGAAGACAGATATTTACGTGACGAGTTTCGGCCCGGTGTCCGATGTGGAAATGGTGAGTATGTGTGTGAAGAATGTATGTGAGATATAATGTGTCGTATTAATAAATAAATCATTCAGACAGCGTGAGGTGCTCTATCTGCTTAGTCCGAGCAAATCGTCCACTGTGATGTACAGATTGAAACCCAAATATGTTGTGGAGTCAACAGTTTTAGCACAGGGACGTTCCTCTGGGAACAATGTGAGTTTAAACCAACACTCATTATAATGTTTAGACAACATTTACTCATCCTCATGTCGTGATACACTTTAAATATACCAAGAAAATTCATTCATCAACTTTTAAAAAGGCTTTGTGTGAAGTTACATCATCATAAACAAAAATTTGTCAGATTAATTACAGATACAGCAAAAAATATACAGTAAACCCATGCTGTCAGATTTGTATTCATGTTGTGTTTAAGGAGGAATTGGCAACAGGGTGGTTGACATCTGTCCTGTGGTCTGAAAGAAAACTAAATAGAAAACAAACAGTTAATAATATATATTATTCATATTTATATTTACGATTAAAAAGAGAGATTTATCTTCATTGCTAGTTTTACTGTCACACCATAGAACACATACATTTTTGTTAAATACTTTGTTAAAGGCAATTTGTCAACATTACATTTTGTTTGGTTTGTACCGAATGAGGTGATTTTTTTGGTCATGATTCAGGAATAGACACAAGATCAGATTTGGTTTTCTTCAGGAGTACACCATGGACGTGTTCTTCCGTCAGACGTGGGTGGACAGACGCTTGCAGTATGAAGGTCCGGTGGAGATCCTCCGCTTAAATAATCTCATGGTGACCAAAGTCTGGACCCCCGACACGTTCTTCAGGAACGGGAAAAGATCCGTGGCTCACAACATGACGGCGCCCAACAGACTCTTTAGAATCATGAAGAACGGAACCATCCTCTACACCATGAGGTACAAACACCCGCATCCATCCGGAGCAGATCCAAACACATCACGGGAACCATCAAACGTGTTTAACGTTATGATTTGTGTGTTTTACAGGTTGACAATAAGTGCAGAATGTCCCATGAAGCTGGTTGATTTTCCCATGGATGGTCACTCCTGTCCGCTCAAGTTCGGCAGCTGTGAGATTCTCATTCATATATGCTTGTTTTTAAGAGTCTGCACCAAATTTCGAGAAAGATTTAAGGGTGTATGTAAAGTCCGGAGATCGACAGGGCATTGAAACGAAGTTAAGAAGCGTCTCGTGATGAAATAATCCGGCTTTTCTCTCTGTCACCGTCGGCTGATTTAACACTTCGTACTGGAAACAGAACAGATGATTTAGTGTGCTGCGTGTGAGTTCTTTGAAGGTAAATTCTGTAACTGTCAGGTTGACAGAAAGGCCGTAGAAAGACTCACACATCAGATCTCTTTAATATCTCAATGATTTCTCCTACACATTAAATGAAGAGCGAATGGAAACTCATGTGTGTCTCATGTGATATTTCTCCTGAGAAGAGACATCAGCAATGTGTCAAACCGAGCTCAGATGTGTCAAGTCAGCAATCAAAAGTCGATATTAGCGATGATCTCAATAAGAACTCAAACATTTCTCATCAAATTGACCCAAATACGATCTGTTTCAGTATCAATACTTAAATAAAAAAGCATCTGAGAACTCCAGCAGATCTCCTGAGCTACGAAAGAAATAATATTCTCCTCTGGTATGAGGTTTAAACTCGGGGATCTTTCGAGTGTTGTGTCTGCTGAAGATCAACAATCGGGGGAAAGTTATCATCTAGGGACGTTTTTTTCTTGTAAACTCATAACGTTTGTTTCTGAAAACGACACGAGACCACAGCACCCCGGACAACTTTTCTCCACCGTTTCCCTCCGAGTGTGTAAATGCAGAAGAGGCGTCGTATCCTATAAACTGAACAAAGAATCTCCATATCAGCAGACATGCTGGTGACAGTCGGTCAGCAGAAATTAAAATGAAAAAGCACAAAGAAAGAGTGCAGGAGACGAATGAGAGCGGTGAAAAGAGAGTTTAATCTGGAGGCTGCTGGGAGATCTGGAGATAACATCCATCCATTGTGATGGAGGACGTGCACGTATTTCTCTCTTCTTTGTCTTATACATATTTCTGTTCTTT
>NC_136781.1:482378-518036 GCF_947034865.1 Barbatula barbatula | reverse complement strand
GGGAGGATTTCTCAGCGGATCGGGATGATTGTTGTGTTGTCTCTCTGGCTCACATCTCCTCTTGGCTCGTGCTGTTGGAGAAGGTGGGCAGCAGTGAGAAGAAATGACTTCGCAGCGGTCATTCAACCCTGATCTCCAGGACTGATACGTGTGGTGCCGTGCGCGTGGGCACGCTCGGAGGAAAACGTTATTGCTCTTTTATAGCTCAGGGGATTCATTTAAATATCAACTTCATCTGTGTCTTTTTTTCTTAGTGTCCAAAGAAAAAATTATTTTGACAGGAAATCTCGGTAGGAGTTTACTATAGTAATCCTGCATATTATACAAGTTACTATAGTGTTTTTGAACCTTACTATGATAAATATTAAAGAATACTCATCCATTCTATATTTAATACTGCAGAATAACAAAGTGCACTCATCACTATAATATACTAGACTAGAGCAGACTCGCATTAACTGTAGTTAAGCTCATTTAAAATATTTGTTTCTGACATTCGTTAGTTGGAAAATGTCAAATTTGATTTGAAATGTCACACGTGGATTTGTTTTCTCATACTCCATCTCTTGTGTCTCCTCTCTGTTGTTTCCTTGGTAACCAAATACACTAACTTCTGAAAATAACTTTAGTGTACCGTACGTTTGAGAAATGTCCCCGAGGTTTTGTGTTCTGCAGAAAGTCGTAGAGGTTTGATGTCATGTGAATGAGTCTCTTTAAGCGAGGGTCTCAGTTTGCTCTTCATTGCATCTCATCGTATAGCAATTGAGATATTATAGAGACTCTGTGTGTTAGTTTGTTGTCCCGGAAGTGAAATACATTTGTATTTGTATGGACAGATGCTTATCCAATGACAGAGATGATCTACACCTGGACTAAAGGCCCTAAGCATTCTGTGGAGGTCCCACCCGAATCATCCAGCCTGGTCCAATACGATCTGATCGGACAGACCGTGTCCAGTGAAACCGTCAAATCCATCACAGGTACATACACACACACACACACACACACGCACGCACGCAAACACACACACATCTATATCTGTCAGTCAAGCAGATGGCACAAAACAACAGCGTTTGTTTATTTATTTATTACTTTCTTTTGCATGAAAATGACATCAGAGATTTTGAGTTTTCAGATGTGATTTGATCAGTGAGGCGCCGCCTCCCCGTGCGAGCGTAAACCTCATTCTGTTAAATCAGATGAATGAGCCAGCGCAGCTTAACAGGCAAAAACAACTTTACAATTGCGCCAAAAGCAGGCGCTGGGATGACAGACTGTCTTCAAAACTCTTTTCTGCTCTTTCAGGTGAATATGTGGTGATGACGGTCTTCTTTCACTTGAAACGGAAAATGGGCTACTTCATGATTCAGACGTACATCCCCTGCATCATGACTGTCATCCTTTCTCAAGTGTCTTTCTGGATAAATAAGGAGTCTGTGCCCGCCAGGACTGTCTTTGGTACGTGTTACTCTACTGCACTTCTCCTCACCCTCTCTGACACCTCACAAATATACTCTACACCTCTCTCTCTCTCTCTCTCTCCATCCTCCTCCTCTCTCTTGCATTTCTGTCTGTCTGTCCATTAGTTCATCTTTCTCTTCTTCTGTTTATCCTTCCATTCATCCATATATTCATCTCTTTCTCCCTTCATCCTTCTTCCTCCATCTACCTACATTATCTCTCTCTCCATCAATCTCTTTCTCTCTCTCCATCCATCCCTTTATCCTTCTCTCTCTCTCTCTCTCTCTCTCTCTCTCTCTCTCTCTCTCTCTCTTTCCAACCATCACTTTTTCTTCTTTCCTACTTCCTTCTCCATCTACCCAACTCTCTCTCTCTCCATTCATCCCTCTCTCTTCATTAATCTCCTTCTCTCATTCCATCCATGATTCCATTCATATCTCTATCCATCCATCTCGTTTTCTCTCTCTCTCTCTCTCTCTCTCTCTCTCTCTCTCTCTCTCTCTCTCTCTTTCTCTCTCTCTTTCCAACTATCACTTTTTCTTCTTTCCTACTTCTTTCTACATCTACCCATCTGTCTCCATTAATCTCCTTCTCTCACTCCATCCATCCGTTCATCTCTCTCTATCCATCCATGACACCATCCATTTTTCCATACTTCCATACATCCAATCGTTTGTCTTTTCCTGTATGTGACCATTTCTCTTCATCCATCTATAATTAATCTACCCATCTCTCTTTCTCTCTCCTCCATCCTTTCATCTCTGTCTCTATTCTATTCACACCACCCTCTGTATCTTCTTTAACTCTGAGTGAAGCCACTTTAACACTTTTTGCTTTTGCTGTGATTCTGTATATTTGTTTCGCAACATACAACCAACTCATCTCAAGCCCGCACAATTACATTAATGACATTAACAGATGCGTTTGTGTCAATGTATTATTTATATGTCATGTTTTTCTCAGAGTCAGTTAGTTTTGTCATGTATCAGGTGTGAAGGAGTGAAAGGACGTTCTTGAGTTTGAATGGCCTCAGCATCATTAAATGCTTTTTTCTAATCTGTGACATCACGGTGACACCGTGTGACCGATCAGTCCCGACTAACCTTATCTGTTATGACCTTATGTGTCTGCGGCAATCTGCTAATCACAAACGCACACACACACACTTCACCTGCGGCACTGAAGATGCTGAGAATAGCACGCTCTCATTCTCAACTGCAAAAGTGTAACAATGACCCACCTTCATATGGCTACTAACAGCAGCGTTTGGACCCGCTCCAGACCAGCAGATTTTCATGTCCTAGATGAAAGTGGGCTTAGTGACGGGGTTTCTGGGTAATGACAGTGTGGGATTTTGATAGCCAGCACTTATTCGGACCGTCCCCGTCATGAGACCGCAGTGATCTGCTGTGTGTCTGTTCTAGGTCAGGCTCTATGTTTTGGTTGTGCTGGAAGGTCACGGCGATCTAAAGACTTTTGGAGCGTTTAATGACAGAATTATCTTTTAAAAGTAAAGAGTTCTTTTTATGCAAATAATGTAAAGCTGCTCAGTCCACCCCAGATCCATTTCAACCACATTGAGACTAAAATGGGTCATTCTAAAAACGGTCGTGGATTTGAGCAAATGAACATATGACCACCCACACCTATACATTAACACCTATTCAGTGTTGATCGGTTTGGCCCACACATAGAGAAATAAACAGTTTCAGAAACAAAGGTCTTTCACATACAGTACAGAAGTCTTAAAGGTACAGTAACAAACACGTGACAGGACAAAGTATTTGTTAATCACATGACGTGATGTTTTTGGGGTGAACTATGCCTTTAAATGGAAGGACGCGTGTTGCCAGCTCTGCTACAACGGAAGCAGAGACTGAAGGTCGTGACACTTTTGTCATTTTGTTTCAATATCTGCACACAAAGCCTTCAGCAAAACTTCACAACTGTGTAGAATCAAAACACAGAGAGGGACAGTTCAGATAAAAATGAGAATGAATTCATTTCTTCATCCTCGTGTCGTGTCACACCTGTATAGGATTCTTTCTTCTTCAGAACACAAAAGAAGATATTTTGGAGAATGTTGATCATCAAACAACACTGAACCTCATTGACTTCTGAACACAAAACCACCAGCACGTTTCTCAAAACATCTTCTGTTGTGTTGCACTGAAGAAAGACTCACATACACATTTACAAACACATGAGAGAGATTTAATTATGAACTAAGTGAAAACAATTTGTACTGGAACGTTGTTTTTTTAGATAAATTCATGATAATGAGTCCGAACTTTTGGTTGAGTGTTTGTTGAAAAGTGCTTTTCTTTTTACAGTAAACAGTATAAAATACAGTAATACGTTATTTATTTATTTAATTAAAAACAAATCCTGCTTACTTAGTACCATATGAACAAAAACTTTTATTCCGTTATTGTAAAGAGAATGAGATGTTGTTTGTGTAGTATCACAACACAAAATCATTTTGCTTAAAGAAAATAATTTTTTTTCTTTCTTTTGTTTAAGGGTAGAAATATGAAGCAGATATGTTGCTGATGTTTCACAAGAATCAGCCCATAAATAAATCAAGTGTTTTCAGGATCATGAGGAGTTGTAGAAATCATGCGTTGTGTGTGTGTGTTCATGTGTGTTTATTGTGTGTGTGTGTGTGTGTGTGTGTGTGGGCATTATGTGTATGTGTGCATGTGTGTTGTGTATGTGAGTGTATGTGAGTGTATGTGAGTGAGTGTGCATCTGTGTAATATGCGTGTGTAGTCTGTACGTGTGTGTTTATTGTGTGTGTGTGTGCATTATATGTGTGTATGTGCGTGTGTGTTGTGAATGTTCATGTGTGTGTGTGTATGTTTGTGCGTGTGCATCTGTGTAATATGCGTGTGTAGTCTGTATGTGTGTGTGTGTGCGTGTGGGCATTAGTGTACGTGTGCATGTGTGTGTTTATTGTGTGTGTGTGTGCGCATTATATGTGTGTATGTGTGCGTGTGTGTTGTGTATGTTCATGTGTGTGTGTGACGGGATGTCTGTCAAGCTCACAGCTCTGTGTCAGGTTCAGTTTCACATGGAGTCAAACTCTTTCAACCTAAGACACCCGGGTTAACAGTGAATCCCTGACTCCCTCTGGTGGATTAAAGTCAAACTAACCCACAAGACAAATCACACGTGACATCTCTTTAATACCTCCATGATTTCTCCCATCATCAATGAGAATACATGGAAACTTCAGCTTAAGTCTCACCTGCGTCTCAGATGTTTCTCATCAGTCTTTCTGCCGTTGCTCACAGGAATCACTACAGTCCTCACCATGACCACCCTCAGCATCAGCGCCCGTCACTCTCTGCCCAAGGTGTCTTACGCCACGGCTATGGATTGGTTCATCGCTGTGTGTTTCGCTTTCGTCTTCTCTGCCCTCATCGAGTTCGCCGCGGTCAACTACTTCACCAACGCACAGGCGGAGAGAGCCAAGAGAAAACAGGCCAAAGCAGCGGCCGCGGCCAGCGCCAAGAGCTCCGGCCAAACTAAAGACTCAGAAGAGGTCCTGCAGGTGAGGAACATTACTCTCATACATTTACATACTGAATTATGCTTACTATAGCAAGACACTGGTAAATGTGTGGTTACCATAAATTAAACTACTGTCTCAGTGTCTTTGTATTCAGCATTGTTTACATTGTGCTTTGTGCATCATGGGAGTTTTGGGAGCGTTTAACTGTGATATGGTGCGCAAGCAGAGATTCAGGATTAGACGACGACAGCTGTGAGATTTAGTGAGAATTCATCTGTCAGATGTATTCGGCTGCTGTGATGTATTGCACTCCTGTCTAAGGCCGTTTATTTCTACAGAGTGTTGTTAATGTCCCTTATCTAATGCTGCTTATGAGAACGTTTTCTCCCGTCTGCTGATCAAAAACGTCTTTTAATGGCAAGTTAAAGGATCGCTCTCATGTGCAGATGACAGGTGAAGCGAGCATCACTGGTCTGTGTCCTGAACGTTGAATCTCGCCTCACGAGGTTAGCATGGCATTATGGGTAACATCCCAGCCATCCTTCGCTCTGTCTCTGAGCTGTATTGAGATTCATTCTCTCTACTCACAGCTTGCGTTAACATATTTTCCGCACGCCACGAGACATCAATTACACTTTGCCAACTGTTCATTTCTCAGAGGAAGTGCTGAAAAGTGTCCCGGTGAATCTGGGCTATCAGGTCCAAAGAGACGAAATCACAGCAATCTTCTCTGTGTTGAACTCATGAACACAATAACAGTCTGTGTAATAATATCACTTTGGTAGCGTACCAGGTGCTTTCCAGATGATGTTTAATGAGGTGTGAATCTGCTGTTATTTACTGAAACTCTTTTCATGAAACTGAATTGAAAAAATAAGCAAAAAGTAATTTGAATCATTTAATCATTTTCAATAAAGGCATATATTGCTAATAAACTTGCATATATAAATTCAATATATGTGTATCGTTAACAAATGGTGAAAACATATAATACCATATACAACTTTGATATATATTGTTAACATATCTGGTTATATCATATAATACAATATAGCGTTTGTATGTATATTGGTAAAACATTTATGGTCACAACATGCAATACCATAAAATATGAATCCTATACATACTTTAAATATATGATGAGATATAAATGTTTCTAATATGTTATAAAAATATATATCTACATGTATACAAAAAATGTATATATGTGGAAATCATATATTTTTGTATATGTAACATATGTGGCAAGATCACTTCTGAGATATATTACATTTCGGTATGGGAAAACACGAATCATTTCACCAGATTAGCAGACTTAAAAATATACATTCTGTCATTTATTCCCCCTCATGTGATTGTGAGTCTTTGTTCAGTGGAACACAATAGAAGATATTTTGAGAGATGTCTCAGTGTTCTACAATGGACGTCAACGGAGTTCAGTGTTGTCTGATGATCGCCATTCTTCAAAATATCTTCTTGTGTTCTGAACAACACAAGAAAGTCATACAGGTTTGGAATTACACGATCACCATGGTATTTTCATTAAACTACGGTATTAAATCCAACAGAAAACACGACTACACTTTACTATAATAAAACAGTGAGTTGAATTAGTGCCCTTTGACTCGCTGAACAACTTTTGAAGGTTACTGAAGCGTTGTTTGAAAGCATTTGCATACTGTACATGTTAAAAATCCATTCCTCTGAGACCTTTAATAAAGAGTCATAAATCACAACACAAGACATTTATGTGTCAGGGAGGAAGAGGAACTCCCATGAGCCCCTGCTGTATAATCACACGCACGCACACGCATGCACACGCTGTTGAGCGGAGTCATGTCTCTGTTTTCAGGAGAAAAACTGTTTCTAGAATAACTCCACCTCCATACACCCACAACCAAACCATCTGATGATAAAAGCTTCTTACTGGCCTGAGCGTTACTGTACGCCTGACATCTGTTCACACGCAGGCACAAACTACAGTACACCAAAATACTGCATCTCACAATCTCATGTCTTCACTTATATCATTTCTGCTTTAAATGAAAAAGTAACTTCTAAAGGTTTTTATTATTTTCTTTGCAATAAAACAAGGGTTTACATTTTTATAGGCTGTCGCAAAACTCTAAATGCTGACATATTACAGACTAATTCCAGTAAATAATGTCATACATAATACAATTTATTCTTTTTAACCCTGCAGTCAAACTCGGACACCAACGGTAACCTGCGCAAGCGTGTTAACTCCAGCATTCAGTCCCAGCCCGAGGGCAAGAACGTCCAAAGAACCGAAGCGTCCGGCAAGAGCGGAGCGGCCTCATCCAAACCCACTCTGACCAGCCAATCATCTTCCACCTCGGAGGGTACCAGCAGCTTCTCCAGCCAATCACGTCTCAGCCCCAGTACCGCCAGCCAATCCAATGCAGCCGCTTTGTCCTCGACCTCCAAGACCACACCCCCGGCCCCGCCCTCTACGCCGACGGTTCCCGAAAAGGCTTCCCCCGTTACGGCTCCAGGCACTCTTCACCATCTCCTCGGGCCTAAATTAGAAAACATTAAAAAGAAGGAAGTCAAAGTCTCGCCGACCGCTCAGGCCACGCCTCCCGCCACCGGAGGAGCCAGCAAGATTGACGAATACGCCCGGATTTTATTCCCGGTGTCCTTTGGGGTGTTCAACATGGTTTATTGGGTGGTTTACTTATCCAAAGACACCATGGAGGCCAAGAGAGGCCAACAATAACGCGCTTGTTTCTATTCTGTTTTTCTACAATGTTTTGATGAAGAAATGAAAGATCCCTCCAAGGATTAAACCAGCCCGGAAAAGAAACAGTAATGTGGCGTAAAAGTGGACAGACGATGAGAAAGCGCCTCATGAGATTATTTGGGTGAAATAAAAGCCAGATCTTTTTTTCGTGACTGCCGAAAAGGACCGTACATGAGATGAAGCATGAGGATATACGACAATAAGTGAAATAAATCTCTAAACACGCAATCTCACAGGAATGAATCATAGATATATCGGTTGTCTGTTTGAATAGCCATATTTCTGCTCTGTCCTATTTCTCGCCGGACACACAGAAGCAGGGACGATTCTGTTGAGTACAGAAGATCAAAACCAGGGCCATTTAGTCTATTTTTCTATAGAGACACGACACCTTCTTCATTCACGAAGGATATGACGTCACCGGAAAAATGCTCTTTAGGTGTCGATGTGGAGAGAATCGACATTCACATCAGTGTTTGACATAAACACATATGCATGTCTTTCATTTTTTAAGGAAACGTATAAGTTGTAAAAGCACAAGTTATGATTTTCTCTCTTTGTTTTTAAAGTTGAATGGCTTTTATGGTCGTTTTATGTTGCTTTCGTTAATTTTCATCTTATAGCTTATGCATTCTCTGCTGTTAAGAGGAAAGTGTGATAAAGGGGAGGATGTTTAAGTGCGCGTGGTCCCCAGAGACGGGCGTCGTGGCAACCGCACAGATGCTCCTAGAGTCAATGAGAACAGCAGGCGGGTTAAGGAGACATCTGGGGTTGTCTCGCAATGAAAACCTCCTCCAATCCTCACAGGGCTGTAAATTGAACCTTCGCATCGATTGGTTGAGGTGTTCAGTGTCCACCGAACATGAGTAATATCACCAAAAAGAAGTGTTCACCCAAAAACAGATATTCGGTCATTGTTTACTGAAAGTCCAGAGCATAAATGTGAACGGTCTTCCATATGCATTCATGGTGATGAATAATGATAGACGCTGTTAAGATTGCATGTGTGTATGTTGTGTAAGAATCAGAGCGAAGGAGAGTAAGTCTGAGTTCACATTCGACTGCTTTTTGGAAAGAAACTTTTCTTCAAGACTGTACATTACTTCTTTAAATCAGTTACATGAAAAGGTTGATTGGGCTAATTGAAACATGAAAAGTAAGACTGATTAGTCCTAACTAATTAAAGTGAGACAAATTGTTAGCAGCTACGTTTATGCAACTGGACTTGGACACGGTTTACTCCATAGGATTCAAATGTAAAAGAGACGCTAGCAGCCTCAAGTCAAATCTGAACATGAGAGAGTGAATGATGACAGAATGTTAAGTTTGATGAATCTCCCCGTCAGCTCCTCTGTTGAGTGGAAGACACACAAAACTGCTCTGATTTAGAGAAATGAGGTCACACCCTTCTGATTTCATCATTCTGATTTCCATTTCACTACTCTGTTAAAATGTGACATAAACAAATGTATACACACACACACACACACAGCATATATCACACATTTGGTTTGTTAATTAGATCTATGTACAATGAATTAAATGATTACTTAGAAAATGTGTGTGTGTATTTTTAGACATGTTTGTGCATGTCACACTGTGCGCGTCAGGAGTGATTCAGATTCTTAATGATGGCTGATAATGAGGCAGCACAATTCATATATGAACCATTAACTTTGCTTTTCTTGCACCAGTCCGACTTTCTAACATGAAGATATAAATAATATCATATGAGGGAGTTCTTCAGCTTCATGTTTTTAGCAGTCGGAGACAAATATATAACAAATCAAGTAAAAATGAAAACATCTGCGGACACTATTTCGGTTTGAGACATAAAATTGCAGGTTATTTTACGTTCTTATCTTACAGTAATGTGTGTTGAAGTCAACTTTACGTAAGAACTATTCAATTAGTGTACATGTCATTTCAACTCGCTGTTTATTTAAAGAAGGGAAACTGAAAATGGATCTCATGACTTTGATGAGTTAATGTATGTTGCCAAGTCTCACTGTTCTCATCTTTTTTATGCAATGCAAAGTTTTTCAAAAAGGTTGCGTTAAATAATACAACTTTTTTTACTTTATTAATTTTTTGCCAAACAGTGTAGTGTGTAGAGACAGGGTATGATACAATAAGAGAGAGAGAGAGGGGTACAGGAGTTGGGCTTGTGGCACGCAGTTGACTGGACCACCGGTGCCGATGTTTTGTTTTGATCTTGTGTTAAATAAATAAATATAAGGACAACACAAGGTGGAGTTAAAAAAACACAAAATGTGATGTGTTACAGTAAGAACAGATTGTGTTGTTTTAGAGTGTAAAACACTACAGCACGTGTTCTCATTACATGATGTGTATTGTGTTTGTGTACAGGGTCATACATACACAGTGCATTGTGGGATACAGTTCTTCACGTTGTGTCCAATGCCGATATGCAGAACATTTTGACATATATCCCAAATACACCACGCGCATGTGTGTGTGTGTGTGTGTGTGTGTGCGTGCGTGTGTGTGTGTGCGAGTGTGTGTGTGTGCGAGTGTGTGTGTATGTATGTGTGTGTGCGTGTGTGTGTGTTTGTGTGTGTGCGTGTGTGTGTGTGTGCGTGCGTGTGTGTGTGTGTGTGCGAGTGTGTGTGTGTGTGTGCGTGCGTGCGTGTGTGTGCATGCGTGCGTGTGTATGTGTGTGTGTGTGTGTGCGTGCGTGTGTGTGTGTGTGTGCGAGTGTGTGTGTATGTGTGTGTGTGCGTGTGTGTGTGTTTGTGTGTGTGCGTGCGTGTGTGTGTGTGTGCGTGGGTGCGTGTGTGTGTGTGTGTGTGTGTGCGAGTGTGTGTGTATGTGTGTGTGCGTGCGTGCGTGTGTGTTTGTGTGTGTGTGCGTGTGTGCGTGTGTGTGTGCGTGCGTGCGTGCGTGCGTGCGTGCGTGCGTGTGTGTGTGTGTGTGTGTGTGTGCGAGTGTGTGTGAGTGCGAGTGTGTGTGTTTGTGTGTGTGTGTGCGTGCGATCACAATGTCTGTTTTCCCTCGGAAACTCATTCTAGGGTGAAATTGATTTTGTACCTTCGTCCTCTGTCAAACACACACAAACACTTCTTGTTAAACGGACACTTAAATGCGTTTGTGCTGTTTGTTGTTCTCTCTCACTGATGGTTTGGCAGGTGAAAAGACCAATTTGTAGTGACAAATATGTAACACGGCGTTCTTACCTCTCTAGTCGAGTCTGTGTCAGCTGTAGTTCAGATATAAACTTCTGCAGGAGTTCATTCTCTGTGTTTTCATAGGTCTGTATCTTGGGTGGAAGATGTTGTTCATGACTCTTAACACATTCTTCCTGCCGGCCGTTTGCCTGAACTCATCTGTGGCCCAATGCAGCTTATCATTCAAACACAGAGGGCACGAATCCACCGGTGAGCCAAACTTCAGCATTAAACACTCTACCAGAGCCCAGAAACACATCAATATACCCCTGAGAAAAGCACAGTCTTAAAAATAAACATTTGCATTTTTATTTCAACCTTTTGCCCTTAAAGGTTGTTGAGTTAGCTGTGTGGATCTTTGGAGATTAAAAATGCTGTTTTTGCATTTGACTTGAGTCACTACACTCTTAAACATCTTCGATGCCATAGATCAACCTTTTGGTTTCATAAAGAACCTTTAACATCTGAAGAATCTGTCTGTTTCACAAAATGTTCTTTGTGAATTAAAAAGTAAGTAAGAGATGTTTTTTGGAAGAATGGTTCTTTGTGGAACCAAAAATGCTTCTTCTATGGCATCGCCGTGAAGAACCGTTCAAGCCCCTTTATTTTTGAAGAGTGTAGAAAATAAATTTTTAACCTCATTGGCGAAATTAAAAATTGAACTTTGCAAAGAGACAATAATATGGAGCCCCTTTAGGGACACGGTGGTGGAAAGAGGACATGGTGAGCATTTTTTAAAGCTTTTGCATTATTTGGAAAAACGTTGGCGTTCCACCGTGAAACATTGAGTTCTCTCGCAAAAAGTTCTTCAAATTCAGACAAACACTTCATGTTTACAGCTTTTTACAGAAGCTAGGACACATTTGTCAAAACTCTTCACACAGTTAAAGAGTTTTAAAACTCTTTAAACAGGACACATCTCTGTTTAAAATTCACTGCAATATATGTTACTGGAATTAATCAGACATGATGCTGTAGTCGTCAATATTTTATGTCGTTTATTTTATTTTTTTATTTTTGTTGGAGTAATTCCAAAATACAAGTATTTGTATACACACCATCGACTGATACAGATACAATAGTACAGTAATGCTAATCTACTCGGTCTTCTCCATTTGGCCACAGGTTCTCATCCACATCACATCTTCTGGCATCTAGGGCAATACACCTAGGAAAGAATCTTCTGGCACGCCTGATCCATCCCTGCAATCTTCTTCTTCTTTCAGCCACTTGTCTATTTCTGGCTGGGTCCATGTTTACATCACAATACAAAACTATTCAGCAGTTTCTCCTTTTGTAATGAAATTGAAAGAGTAACACCTGTGTAGCTGTTCATCTACAATGAGAATCAGCTGCGGTTGGTCCAAATGTTTTTACAGTTTTTTTCTATTGCTAAATGCCAGTGAGCACAACTGCAGCTACATGTGTAAAACTCTAACTACAGTCTGCACTAGCAACAGTCACCTGAGCTAAACTCTTCACATCACCTGCAGAACTCATTCAAAGCAACACAACTCTTAACACACGGCTCAGTGCAGCCAAACACAATACACAACCCTCACTGAGATAACACACACTGTCACTCACAACACACTGAGAGGAAAAACACCAATACACAAAATACTTCTGTTGGGGTCGGCCTTTTGGTCCTGTTGTAAAAATATATTTTACGGTCAAGCGTACTGTAGTATATATCTGTGTAAATATTCTATAATTGCAATACAAAATAAATTCCTGTAATGTTTTCATTTACTGTAAGGATGTAACTGTCACATAAAAATTCACATTACAGATGCCACTGTGGATCTTTGCAGATTGTGTTGCACCCTCAACCCTTCCTCTCTCAATGAGAGACCATGATCCACCACAGGGTCTATAAGTGAAGCTTCATCTGAAATAACAGCTCTGTGTCTTCTGTGTCTCCCTGCCACTCTTCTCCCTCCACAAACCCGTCTTCCTTGTTCCATTTCCAAAATGAGTCTTTCTGAGCTCTACCTCTATATATATATATGTGTGTGTGTGTTCACTAACAAGTCTAAAACAAGACACCTGCTTAGCCTTTCAGCTGAAATTGCAACCAGAAAGGCACAAGGCTGAAATCTATTCTGTTTTGAATGTGTGCTTCACAGTTTTGACAGCAGTGTGTCAGCATTTGAACAAAGTGCTGTAAATCCACAGTGTTGTGCAGGTTGTGGGATAAGTGTGTAGAGTTTTGAAAACTGTGTTCAAGCAATGAAAACTGAACTAGAGTTTGGTCCACATGAACTGTTGCTGTGCAGACTGTAGTTAGAGTTTTACACGTGTGACTCTAGTTGTGCTCGCTGTCGTTTAGCAATCGAAAAAAACTGTAGAACATTTACAGTCATTTTAAGATTTTAAATATATTTCATTAAAATATTACTGTAGAAATGTAGCAAATTACTGTCTTGTTCAGTTTTGTATTATGTTATTGTTTAACAGTTTAACAGGTTTGAAAACAGTATGTAAGCATGTGAAAATTGGCCTGTATTTGGCAGCTGTTGTGTCTGAGTGAGAAAAGAGTTCATGAAGTTTGAGAGATGTAGTCAATGAAGGCATTTTGTGTCAAAGCATTGATAATTGATCCTCAGTTTATCCCACATAGACTTCTGTTGTGATCACTGTGTGAAGAGTTTTGCAAAAGTGAACTAAGTATTGAGAAATGTGTCCTAATGTCTGTAAAAAACTGTAATGAAGTGACTCGTGAGCTAAACGTTTTTATAACACAAATGAGACCTCGCTCTCATCTAACGTAAACAATAAGCAAAAACTTCATTGATCTAAAAAACAAAAAACCGGTTCACCGTAACGTTCGTTATTTCTATTCCACATTTTCATTAAACATGAGATTTCACTATTCATTATTACAGGATGATTTTGGGTTTATGAATCAGCTTAAAAGCTGTAACATATTGTCTAAATACTATAAAGTATTCAACTTAATATTACTTGCTCTGCATGACATACCTGAAATGATATTATACATTTCATTCTCTCGAAATAAAAAAATACATTATACTTCATTTCTTTTTGATTTTGGTTTGAAATATTTTCAAGTGATAGGTTCTTTTCTGACCCCTTTAACACTTTATTTACTTTAGTTCCTCTTGGATGTTTTAGTTTTAGGAGCGAATGCAGAACACATATTAAAATGAATGTTCTGCAGGCTTCAAACTTTTCAACTTCGTTTAGTTTCTTCGTCTTTCTACAATTTGTAAATCATATCATGACAAACGGTTTCTTAACGGCACACGAATCATTTCTTCGTCAATCTTTCTTGAACGTGGAGTGGTGAGAAATGATTTATATTGGTTTCAGCAGGGCGGATGAGAGTGTCCCGGGGCCGGTAGCTGTCTTCACAGATAAACTAGTGCGTGAGATGGTGTTTATCATACCCTACAGACTTTATCATGTTGCCGGTGAGTAGAACAAATATACATAATCTGCTTTGGATGGAATTACAAAAAAAGAAAGAAGAAGTTTAAATGAATTACACATTACGGTCGAGGAGAAGAAAACAAACACGGATGAACTGCTGTCCTTTGGATTCATTTGTAAAACTATATTCTTATTTTTAACAGTATCTGAACGTCTTTGCTTTTTAAAATGAAGGAAAAATACAATCAGTACTGTGTATATTTCTATTCTCCATTCACTGCCCAATAAAGAAAAGTATTTCAGAGCAGGTGCCTGAGGTTTCGATGATGTCAGCAGCGTTCATGATCCAATGAGGAAAAAGTATAATTTACAATTCAACCAAAGTGTGTGCCTTCAAACGGCCTCGTCTTTCTCCTCTCCTCTCCGTTTCCAAAGTTTTAATGATACGTAACTCCATTAGGTCTCCTAAAATATAAAAGAGCAATAACTCTTTTCCTCTGGGGGTTATGGCGGGAAGAGAAGATGTACATTTGACAGATTAGAGTTGATGTTTAGAGGTCAAGCAGCGAAAGACAAAATCAAAACCCCTCTTCACCTCCGCAGGCATCACTCAAACAATCAGCATCCATCATCATTCCTGAAGAACATTTATCACATGTTCTCATGCAAATCTGCCCTCTTTATTACAGTCAGCCTCTCTCCAAAAATAACCACGGCTGCCATGGCAACAGCTGCTTGAAAGTAACCACAGTAGATAGCTTTTATTGTGACGGATTTCAATGGCCAGTTTGCGGGAGGCAATTTTAAGACAAGCAATTATATTCTGATAATAAGATTTGGACTCGGCGTTACTGGTAGTTTAACCCAGCTGGGACAAAAACATAGAAAAGCATCAAAGAAATTCTACTTTACTGGATTACAGTAAATGGGAATTGAATTGGCTTTAATGGAAACTATTACTGGCAGATGGTAACCAACAGAACGCCATTAAATCCCACTGGAATAATAGCCAAACCACACTTCATAAAGGAAGGAGTTGTTTTAATGGTAGTTGTAACCGTTAGAATGAAGATTGTTTTTCCAGCAGGGAATCCAACATCTGCTTCAATTCTTCAGTTTTTCATGAGTTTGATGGCAGTGTCTCGGCCTCATTGCATTCCTATTACTCGTGCATTAAAGTGAGACCTCTATTGGTGAAAGTTGACACAACAACTACTTTACGGTGACTGTACAAATATTCACATACTGTAAAAAACAACTTGTTATTCAGTGCTTTTTGTGAACCGTAAACTAAAGTGACACAAACTTGATGTGTAAACAATGTAGTACGTCATTTTCGGTGCACTCCTTTAAATAACTGATATCATTAGAACCTTTCCACAATTACTAACCATAAAAAATAAGATTTACAGTGAAAATTAATAATCTAACTATGGAGATTATTGATTGAGCACAGAATTAGTGTTTAGGATTTAAAGCGGAGGGTCTTGTGTCACACCGAAGGGGTTTATTTCATGATAACATATGGTACATGGTACATTATCGCGCTTATTACTAATTTAGTTCTTACTAGTAGCAATTCGAGTAGAGAGCTTTATAATTGTAAATGTTAGTAAGAATTGACTTTACTGGTAAAAATTATTTTAGAGAACTCTCTAATCATAATTATTGCTAGTTAAAATTAAATTAGAGATCTCAATATTTTAAATTCTAACTAGTGAGAAATGCATTAGAGAGCTTTGTAATTTAAAGTGAATGGAAGTCAATGGAGATGTATGACTAGTAATCATTGAATTACAGAGCTCTCTTATTGTTATTCTTACTAGTAAAAATCTAATTCAACAGCTCTCTAATCGTTATTGTCACTAGTAAAATTTTTGCTATAGAGCTCTTTAATTTAATTCTTAGTAGTAAAAATGCAATTACGATGAGTAACGCTGGGGACAATTTAAGCTAATTCGGCTTACCATATTGATGTCAGACACCGATAGTTTTATGAGACGATTGCGCTCTCGGCTCTTGGTGGATTGTGGGATTGATGGCGCCGCTGCCGTCGAAACAGTGTGGTACAATAATTGAGCCTGTGAAGCGAATCCAGTTATTTGCACACTCACACTTGATAGAAAGCTATTATATCGACTCCACCCCTCCCTTTCGAAACACTACTGCGTCCCAAATGTCCTACTTCCATACTATATAGCAGGCGAAAATGGGGATTGACTCATGAATAGTGCGTCTGAAACCTCAGTATGCAAAAGACAGTAAGCGAGAAATATCCGGATGGTGTTCCACCGAGATTCACAATCTCATGTATCCCATAATGCCACGGGAGCTGAGTCAAAAAACGGTAAAATTCCAAAAGTAAATAAAATAAATATAGTGGAAAACTTTCTGTTTTGAATGTAAGTGCCATAAATTAATTTCTCGTAACTTAATGATGTTTTCATCAACGCTCACGTGTAGGTCGTTGTTAATACGTCACAGGTCAAAGAGCATACGGGTCACATGACCAAAAACACGGCGGATGCTGTAGGTCTGAAATCTATTCATACTACTCCCACTCATACTATATAGAACGTACTGTTTAACGGCCGATAGGTACTTATTCAAATTCAGTACGTACCGTCACAGTATGCCATTTCGAACGCAGCATACGACGGCTGACAGAAGATGGCGAATTACATGCAAGGGGACCCGCGGTGTATGTAGATAGAAATAGGTCATTCTAAGGTAATAAAAACATACCGCTTCATTGTTCAAGCCCTTTATACACCTCTGAAGACACAGCTTTGTACATTATATTACATTTCTATCAATAGATCATCCCAATAATTACACACTGGACCTTTAATTGTATGTTTTAATCGTAAACAGTGGAGTGATGGTAGTGAGAATTGTATCGTTTTCTTTCAACAAAAATGTAAAAGTGAAATTGTTTCATTAATTCGTTTACACACATCTACCGAGACATTGGACTGTCAGGAATGGCTGTATGTCCTGTGTTTATAGATGCCAAGGGTGTGTGGGATACAGCTGTGAAAGTTATTTTTGCACTGAAATGCTCTTGGTTTGGGCATCTGAAGGTGGGCGTCTGCCTCTGTTAGATCATATGCTGAGCTGTCGCGAGTGGGCGCAGGTTGGCTGCATGAATCTCAACTCACTTACGGTAATTATGTTCTGTGCTGGAAACGTTTGCCATTCCTTCTCGCAAAAGTGCACAAGTTCTCATATTTTCACACAATCTGCCCCCACATGCACATTTAACCCCCCTCACTTACACACACACAACAGACAGCTCATATATTTTCCTTCATACTTATTTAGATGAATTGCATTTGTTTGCCTTTTCTGATACAGATTTATCAGTAATGTACGACCTACAGACAACTGATTCACGATTTGCGTAATGTTTCATTTTTGTTATGTGATGGTGTGTATTTTGTGATGCAACATGTAAAAAGCGGACATTCATAGCGAGTCCATAGTAACCGTTTCCCTGGTAACCACTTTAAAGTGAATTAGCAATTGAAAGTGTTGAGAAACCCCCAATGTTGCAGAGGCGTTGAGCAGCGAGAAACATGTGCCTTTATTAGCAAACAAAAGACATTTCTGACTGGTAAGCTCTCATTATTGCAGGAGCAGCAATTATTACATTTACAGTTTGGAACAACTTTTCATTAATGATTTCATTTCATAAACACCTGACGCTACTCTGTTCAGATGTGGCCTTGCTTGTGATCTTCTGCTCACCGCACATGATGCTTTTGTCCCGTCTTTAGTGTCATGTCTTGTGCTTTTACTACTTTAAAAGTTCTCTCCTAGGGTTCAGTTTTCTCATTTCTTTCTTAATTGAATTCATTCTGATTCTAATTCAAACATTCTAATTCAGTTTGATTAAACACAGATCATCTATTCAGTTTTCATCAATGTACAGAAAGTTCAAGTAAACATTGAATGTTGTCAGGGCTTTAACTAAATAACAAATGTTATTAAAAATCGTTCACGTTTGTTATTAGAAATTCAGTTCTTTTATAAAAAAAATTGTAAATATTTTGACACTGTAGTAAACTATTAACCCAGTGTTAGGTTTTGTATTGAATCGTGGATTTAGTTTATTGTTTCGCATCAGAAGAACATCAAACACACAGTTTTGCTTGTATGACTTCAGAATTTTAGTATTCACCTACATTTACATTTATGTATTTGGCAGATGCTTTTATCCAAAGCAACTTACATTGCATTATACATTTGTTTTTGAGATCGTGCAATCCCTGGGATCAAACCCACGACCTTGGCGTTCCTAGCACCACGTTCTGACCACTGAGCAGCGGGAAAGCTATCTTTACGATGATGTTATAGGTTATCTAATGGTGAGATTATGGATGAGTTATTCTCTGTCTCTCTTTCTGGTCCTTTGCCACGTTACTGGCTGAATGATGCCGTTACCCAGGCAACAGAGATGGAAACAGCAGCATCAGTACCAGAGATCAGCTGATTGCCATGCTGTTCACATGAGCGTGTGATGAGAGGACACACTCCAGCTTTCACAAGAAGATGAATACACTTCTGCTGACATGCTAAAAACCTTACAATGGTACACTTCATTTTTTCTTTGTTTATTATAGTTTATGCATCGGGACACGTCATTTACTTGCTGTATGTAGTCCATCAATCTTCTGGGAATAAAATGACTTCTGAGAATCCTGACGTTTCTCTGGGTTGTGTTTGCCGGGGGTCGGTAGGGTATTTGCTGACTGGCTCATGTCAAAAGAAACCAGCCTCGAGTCTTTATGGTATTCCAGTTCTTTAATGTGGCTCAGGACGTCTGCTGTGGAACAACTTAAATGCTGATCTTCAATATTTAATGCTTACTTTAATTCTTTAGTTTGGCAGCGTGCACTTTAAAATCTGAGCACTAGAGGTCACTGCTGCCTAACCACAAATATCTGAATGCAGTGGGGTTTGGGATTTGATTTGCAGCTATGTACACGAAACCTGTGCTGTTATTTCAGAGGTGACCCTCATACTGCCGCTGTAAACGTTTCCAAAGTGTTTGTGTGTGAACAGGTGTGTTTGATGAAACAGATGGTGATGTAATGTGCAGTAATGCAAAAAGCTGAAGGGTTATGAGTTTATATTCAGGTGGTGTGTGCAGGGGCTCAGCTGGGGTCCGGTGGTCTCTCAGACGGACGCAGTCATGTCAAACAGCTGGTCTCACTGTCAATGAATGTAATTGCATAAATCTAAGCCTTTCATAGCTAATTGATCATTTCATGTTCAGTGTTTGTGGATTGACATCCGTGCAGTGAAGCGGGACGGGTAAACGCTTCACACATGTTTGTTTTTTAAATAGCTAAGAATCTGAGTCATCTTCCACACTGCAAATCAAAAGCAGAATACGGGGAAGTTTATTTTGCATTATAGTTTGAACAGTATTATAAGACAATTAGCATATTTAAACAATGTCAACACAAGTATCCTCATGACTGTAATGCCATTCTAATACCAATAAATATATATAATAATACTGTGATGAACAATGACATTGAAAAATGAGTGTGTGTGTGTGTGTGTGTGTGAAAGTGAACGATCTGTGGTTAATCTGAGCCTCTATATAAGACTCTTACTCTTTCTTTTCTCTTGTTTTGATCTCTGTTTCTCCCTCCAGATTGAATAATACATTTAATGTTGATGTGTTTCATTGATTGTGTCCTTGCATATGCCAAACTCTTTATGTATTTCAAGGACACCACACCGCCGCTTCAACTTTTGATTTTGTTGTGTAGTGTTCGACACAATGCAGAATGTTTAAAACATTCTGAAACAGGATTAATAATAACTATGCTTTCTAGTAAAGATGTTTGTTGCTATAGAATTTCACTTCTATGTTCAAGTGAACTTTACCTCATGACAGCAACAAACCTTTTGGCCTGAGAAGTGTTTTTATGCACGCAGCATTGATAATCTGCATTTGGAAGCATTAGATGAGGCAGAAAGCAATAAAAGAGTTCTTCCATTAGCCCTGCGATTCTGCTGATAAGAGGCGCAGTGCTCAGAGAGAAACCACAGAATGCAATTTGTGAGAATATTACGACCGAGCTCGCAGAAGTGAAAAAAAGGTATTTATAGGCTGTAAAGATTGTGTTTGGACGCCCACATGTTCCTCACGGGGAGATGAAGCATGTGTGTGTTATGATTCTTTCTATGTTCTCATCAGAAGGTCTCTGATGGGATTGAGCTGAAATATAAACACACAGCCTTCATCCGCCGCCATACATATATATGTGTGTTCCACAGAAAAACATCCAATGGGTTAAGAACTACATATCAATGAGTAAATGACTAAAAATGTAGCGTGAAGTGTTTCTAAAAAAAGCATATTGAATGTGTGAATCTCAGATTGTTCATTAGCTTGATAACCTCGTGACTCATTTCAGATTTAATGAAACGTGTCAAGAGGTGTTTCAGAGGTACAAATCTAAATAAAGTCTGTTATTAAACAGCAGTGTAACTTCAAACCACCTCATTAATTCCAATTAAAACTTCTCAGCTGTGTTCCGGATGCCATTATCTCAATGAGAATGTCTGCAAGTGTGCGTCCGGTCAGCGAGGGTCTCTGCTGGAATCCGTCTGCCGGCCCTCTGTGCCAACGGTGACATGTGTGCAACCGCGTGACGCTGAACACCTGAGAGCCCGTGCCAGAACAAACGGCCTCATTCTAAAGAAACAGATTGTGTTCATGTCCACACGCTTGAAAGAGCAGAGGAGTATGCTTGATAGGGAACCGTGTGATCAGCGTGAGAGAGAGAGAGTTTTATTTTGCATCTTTGAATGACTGACACTGAAGCGGCGAAGCAACACATAATCTGAGAAACGTCCTCTTTAATCGAGTACATCTATCCACACATTATCACAAACAGTTCTTTCAGAAAGGACGTCACAGATCATGTTTTGTTTGCTGTAGTTTCATCTGGAAATGTTTTCAGGTCAGATGAATTCCATCCCACTAACAGCCTCAGTTAGGCGCCACAATCGCCCCGCGGCCTTATGGGACACGTTACCTATGGAACTCGACCGCGGGCGTCATGACACTGTATTGGTGTGATTATGAGAGCTGAATAAACACTGACACTCGAGGAACCCAAAGACGGTAAGAACAGCATCACGCAGGTCATTACAGTTAAGTGAGCCATTTTCTCAACATCGTGGTGGTCGAGCTGAGATGAAATTTCCTCGTGTTGTCTCTTGGCTGTTCTTGGAGGGAGCTGCTGTTGAATTGAACAAGCAAGTTGCCTTTTTACTGCTTATGTTCAAAATAGTCAACTACACATGCAGTGTACACTACACATCTTACACAATGCACCCTGTGCCTTTAGTGAGCATAATACTGTATCCCACAATACATTGTGCTCCTCTAATGCCTGTTCTTTTATATCCATCTACGCTGACAAAAATAACTTGTAGAATGTACTGTAGAAATATTCCTGCAAATTGTTACAAGGATTTTATAAAGTAAAATGTCCTGCCATAATTCAAGTAAAGTAAATTCTACTTATGAAATACAGTTAGTATTACTTAAAGGAAACAAATTTAAAAAACGATTACGTAGAACAAAATCAGATATCTGAGGTTCACTTACTTTCATATTGAAATCTACTGTTTTCTACATCATAGACGGTCAGTGAGAAGACTGTACTGGCATTAGCACAGTTACTGCTTAATAAGTGAAATAAATCCAAATCTCACATCATCTTCCTTTTATTGAAAAACACTTAAAATGACATTTAATCTTGAAAATGAATCTCCTAATGGAGTCAGATGCAAAGCATGCTGGGAACTACTGATCAACTGCCAAAGTAGTTATAACAACAAAACTGATTTATGCAATCTCAACACAAAACAAATAAGTAAACAAATTTAATTAAATTTAATATGGTATTAAAAAATGCATGGTGGAAGCGCCAGGATGTACATAAATTCTAAAAATGCACATAAAAACCATATGCACTCAGTTGGGTGCATCATTTGTTATTGGACATGAAGATATGTGCGTAAACTATGATGTCAACCCGTAAACTGAATATTCTATACCTTTATATGTCATAATCTTTTGGGGGGAAACGGCTATTCAATAATGCATACATTTTTACTTGAGGCTGTACAGAGTATTTCATTCTGAACACACACGCATACACGATGAGTGCTCTATATTTGTAGAATGCTAGCAAACTGTTCCCTGCATACTTTGCAGTATGCACTAAATCCCTTCTGCTAGTAATTACAATAACACGCTGTCAAAAAATTAAATTGAAGAAATGTTTTCTAGTTTCCCAGTGCAAGTGTCTTGAGAAGCAGAATATCTTCAGATGTTGTTCTTCTTAAAAATGTTTTAAATGATGTGAGTTTCTGCCAGTGGGTTAAGAAAATAAACTTCTGTTTTATACATTTATGCTGGAAAAACAAGGCAAAAATAGTAAGAAAGCTCTTAGATTTCAGTTTTCCTGGTGTGTTATGAAAGTATGCAAGTATGCAGGACATTTTTGTCATGTGACCTCTATCGACCTGCTATGGTCTTCACAATTTAAATTGTTGTTTTGTATTTTTAATCCAACTTGTCTGAAGTGGCAATCCAAAATAAAAGTCTTTCAGCAGTTTGAGCTCATTTTATCGTAAAAGTATGATTTGCCTTCAACAAAAGCCACTGTTATTTAAGATGCTCAAAATATTCCATAGATAGCAGAGAAGAAAGTATATATTTCCATTGGTGACCATGCACTGACATTCAGCTTTACGTCGTCATTTGTCTCCATGTGACCGCGGGCCAAACACGGCTGCGTTTCTCCTTTAAATATTCATGCAGATTCTGGAGAGCTGTTACAGTTTCCTCATCTGGACTGGATCAATGATGAAGATGGGCTTCTAAATAAATAGCTTTTAAGGAAACTTGCCCATTCGCTGGTCTAGTGTGGGCAGACATGCTCGATTAGTCCCCGAGCGTCATTGAATACCCCTGTTTTGCAATTCAATTACAGAACATCCTCAGTGGCGTACAGTGAGATTCAGTTTGGAAGTGACAGTTCAATGTCTGTCTTCTGTTTTTGATTTAAGATGAATGATCTCATTGTGTCTGACGCATTACACGCATGCCGCCCCATCATCAATAAATCTTCTGAGGAATAGACAGGCCATAGAACATTATCGTAACGTTTATTAGAGATTTCTTGGATTAAGATAAAGGTTTGCGTCCACTTAATGGTGGTGTGATTGTGGGCGCGCACAAACACATGCACCCGTGTTTTGGTGAAACCTCCTGCTACTCCTATCACAGATGGACATCAAATATTCTCGGGAGAGCTTTGATAAAAGATGTTTCATGTTGAAATCTGAGGCATTAATAATGCAGAACCAAAAGACCCGATCTTAGACCGGAGAAGTGCCGTCCGTTCCCAACACAATTCTAAATCTTGTTTTGTAATGTTGTAAACTCGGATTAACAAAATCCTGTGTTGTTCACCCGTTGTTCAGTTTATCCTGCGCTTGTCATTTCTCTGAAATGTCAGGTTTAAAGACATCACACGGTGCATTTGTAAACAACCTTATTAGCATATTTCACAAGGTGAATTTCATTGATTGGGTCTCGTCTCCACTAAAGTGCTGTCGCTGTGTGACATGTTTGTGTGAAATGCAGCTTTGGAACGACGTGATGGTGGGTTTCATATTTACATTAGCAAATGATTTTATCCTAAGCTATCCTAAATTCATTTATACTCAGGTTTAAAAAGACATTTACCCGGGGTAAACCTAACCCAAGCCTATAGTGGCAAAGCTCAATAGTGTCAATATTTCACAGGACTCGCATAACTACACTGCCATCATCTGTGTCCATCCTGAACAATAAATATAATAGAATACACTATCACACACAACACTATTATACAGTTTTTGTGGATGCTACCCTAATGTAACTGCCTTTAGGACCCAGTTGTCTGCGCGGTGTTTTGCTTTGTAGTTATCCCCTTTTCTTTCTTTCAAGAGAAAAAAACATCCAGTGAGCAGTATGAGGTTGAGGAAGGAGGATTGAAGATCACAGCGGATCAGGTGCGGTAGTTAAAGAGAGGGAGAAGGGGGCGCGCACTGGAGAGGATCTGGGGACCCCCGCAAACTGATGCGCGCATCTCATATTATAATACATTATCATCTATCCACGATGGGAATTTATTAAAGCTCGTTCACGATCCACGTGCGCGCTTTTCAATCACGTTCGTGAACGCGTCCAGCGTCTGGGAATAAACTTTCAGCGTTTTATCTGAGACGCTTCCGTTCACATAGAGGTCTGGTGTATTACAGGTGGGTGTTCTCTCTGTTAAGCACGGCATCATTGTGTGTTTGTTTAAATGCTCGTGTGTGTAAATGGTCACTGATGCGCATCGTCTGTGCCACATTTATACATTGAAGATTTCACCAGGACGCGTTTAAGCCACATATTGTGGTTTTAATAAGAGCGCGAGCGCATCGTATTGATGTTCAAAATCATGACTGTGTCGTGTCGGTGAATAGAGACTCATGACATCCAGTGTGAGATCCAGCAGGTGGGTCGTAAGGACCGCCGGGTGCGCGTTTGGATTGATGGCCAATTTAACCCTGCGATTGTGATCTACATGATTTTGCATGAACTAACACAGACCATTCACCTGCTTTGTATATTTAATTCTTTAGTTTTTTGTTCTCTCTACAGGTTCGACTTGCAGAAATGAGGGAAAGGCTGTTTCATCTTCTCTTATTCTCGCTAACGCTGTTTTGGCACACAAGGTGACTGCTTGTATTTTATGTTGGTGTTATTTAACACTCTTAAGAACGCGCATTCATTTTAATACACGAAATAAATGTCTGTGTTGATATATGCCGTAAAGGTAAATCCTCTCGTGTCCGTGCGTAACTGGACACCTTTACGCGTCCGCCTCGCCATAAGAAATCGCTCTAATGGGCAGGACTGACAGAGACTGGGTTCGTGTTTATTTAACTAAGGAATTCTTAATGCAAGATGTATTCATGCAGAACACTCCTGGTTTGAGGAAAGTATTGATTATCGGATACGGTCAGGGTTGTGTCCTCTAGGTGGCGCGCAAACGTCTTGAAGAGCGCGAGACGATTTTAATGACGTTCACATTTCTGCCATTAAAACAAAGTTACATCAAACCTTTCTGCTCAGTATCTATACCGTTATACGCTCTGGGTCTTTCGAACCATGTTTGGGAAAAATATGGTCAACCCTCCAGATTGTGTTGTTGAAATTGAGCTTGTTTTGGTCAAACAGAAGTGAAGTGTCTTAACCTTCCAGCATCTTTGTGTCCGACAGGTGTATTTAAACAGTGGCCACTAATAATTGTAATTATTCTGACCGCTGCCCACACGCTCAGCATTTTCAATTCAACGTGGACTTAATGCGATTGACTGTGTGCCTTTTATCCATCTGAAATCATCGACTTAGACCTTCACTCTCCTGAGACAGAACATGTCACACCAATCAATAATCCAATACAATATAAATCTATGTGATAAGCAATCCAATCCTCAGCGTGTGCCGTCAAGTCGATTCATGAAATATGCTTCGCTCTTTTTCATGAGCACTGAATTACACCAGACAGATTCTGATTCCAATCTGGGTCACGCTTGAATGCGTCCAGAGAAAGAAACACCGGGGAGAGGTTTGTCCTTCAACCAAAAAGAAAGTGTATGAACGGAAGAATTCTTTTGTGTAAATGGGTCAATATTATCCGTGCAAAAATAAAAAATAAAGTTCTTTAGTTTTACATACAAAACCGGCTTCAATCTGACACGATTAAATACTTTTGTGGTTCATGTGGAAATTAAAAGCAGATTTGTCCTGTTATGAGGAGTTTCCTCTTGGCGCTGTGCAGAATGATACATACGTTGCCAGCTGAACTTCTTTGGAGCGTTTTGGACAAAAATCATGTTTAGCGGAACTCACACAATCACGTCCTTCAACAATCTGTGCTTCTGTTGCAGAATGAAGTCAGCTAGTGATTCTATTAAAAGCATATGAATACATTCAGATAGGATGGTATGGAAAATTTGCAATAATTCCCCGGGGTCTTAAAGGGACAGTTCAGCCACAAATGAGAGTCATTTATTCATCCTCATGTCGTGTCATGTCAGATATCATGAAGAATGTTGATAATCATACAAACGCTAAAATCCATTGACAATAACTCATCTTCTTTTGTGCTCCACTGAAGAATAGATCATTTATTTTAAAAGCATTATTTTTTCATTCTTATATTCTAATACTTGTGCATTCCAATTAACATCAATAAAACTGCAGTTGGTTTGTTTTAATTTAAGCCATAATAACTCAAAAATACAGCTTACTAATACAATAAACATAATGAAAACATGTTAACATAACAAAAAACATTATCTCATTTTGGAACCAAAAGATCTTTCCACACACAGTCATTTTGGTGGAGTTGTTCATGTGTAGTTAGATTGCACTATATTATCTGTTTATCATATTAAAACAAATTTCTATGAATGAACACGTTTACATATTTGCAGACAGGTTAGGGTTAATGCGACTTGCATTGCATCATACTATGATGCAATTAAAGTCTAAAAGGAAAACGAGCCACGTCATTATATAGTTTAGAGGTCGCCGAGCACGATGCTGAAGGTTTGGAGTCGATCCGAGCTTCCGTTTTCAAGTGCACCCCAGGGTGAAGTTTTGTAAAAGTTTGTAAAATTTTCCTAAGTCCAAAAGTGAAAAAGATTAATACATTTTTGTGAGATCCCTGGAACCCATGACTTGACATTCATTTGGCATCTCGACTGTATTTCTTGGCTCACCTTTTCGCAATGTATTCTGGGATTGCCTGTGATAATGATGGTGCCTTTGAATCTGTGTATATTTGTTAAGCATAATTCAACTCGTGTTATCCTTCTGAATAATATTTGCACAGATAAACACGATGATGCTTCATAAATCAGTTTCTGGAGGGAGCTCAGTAGATTTCTGAGTGTTTTCACATCGGAGAGGTTTAACAGTCAGCTGGCAAACCCATCAGGTCGACTCTTATAATGTATGCGTGATTGCTCATGCTAATTCACACAATTATGCTTAAGTATGTTAATTGTGTTCTATAGCAAAGTGACACATGGACACTGTTACTAGAACACGAGGAACCGAACGAGAGAACGTTCTAATAACAACACAAGGATGAGTCAGTCTCAAATCTGGATACGAGTTAACATTGAATTCCAATCCTGTGTAATGATTCTTGAAAGTGTGAGATGAGAGAGACCCATAATTCCTCGTTCCGCTCAGACTGTACTCCCAGAAGTCTTTTATTATGTCTTTTCCTTGTGTTTGGTGTGGCTCAGATGAGTTATGAGTGTACGAGCTTGATGTTTTCATCTCTGTTTTGCAGATTTGTGTGTGCAGATTCCACAACAGACGCCTTTAAAAACAACATCACGCTGTTCACACGGATCCTGGACCGTCTGCTGGACGGCTACGATAACCGCCTGAGACCCGGACTGGGAGGTGAGTAACACATTCAGTGTTTGAATTTACCGACCTGACGATGAAAAAACACACATGCACGAATTTGACTGATGGCATAATTCACTTATTTTTAAAAACATTTCAATAGTGCATTCATTTTGCAATCATAAAATGAATATAAAATAAAGAAATCTGATCAGAATAAACTCACCATTTTTTTTTTTTTTGACCTAATATTATGTGTTATGTGATGCATTTTTATGCGTTTTTTCATCCGTAAGGTGCCATGTCAGATGTCACGTATGCATCCAGCATTTCACCTCTGATACAAAATGTCATCACATCTCTTCTGCAGTTTTATTTCTGTATTTTATAATTTTATGATGATAAAGTGAGAAACACATATCCTACGGCACTGATGTGAACACAGAACTGTATGTAAACAGCAAGTCAGGGTCTTTGCGTTGTTATTGATTTGTGTGGTCTCATTGTGTAGAACACATAACTAATGTAAAAGCCGCTCTCTGTTGACTCTCATTTCTCAAACATGATGTCGAGACTTAACTATCACAGATGTTTTGCCATTAGGGGATTGGATAGGCTAACAAAGCCCTTAACAATCAGATCATGTCATGCTGTCTTATTTGCTCTCGTGTGAGATTTCACCTACGAACTTTGACCTCGGGTATGAGCGGATGGGTCATTAATGCTGGGGTCAGGGACTGGGTCTGTTTGGTCTTGGTAATGGAATATTGTGTTGTCCTGAAGCCCTTTACGTCATTACTGAGATGCAAGAGGTCATTTTCTTGTGAGCGTTCTGTCAATGTTTCATCATAATGTCAATAATCAAATCAATGAATTCAGTGAATCAATGTAATCGTCACAAAGAAACTTTGGGATTACTTTGGTTTCACTACAAATGAAACTGAAAATGCTATTCTGTATTTCAGAGCTAGTCAACTGGCGGTCCGCCAATCATCTTTACCTGGCCCCGCCTTAACATTTCAAATAAGTGAAGAGACTTTAAGAACGGTGTGCATTAAGAAATGCCCGTCCTGAGACGTCACGTCATTAAAAGTCCAAAACGCTGCTATATGCAAAACCAAAGTAATTCCTGTGGCTCATAACGATAAAACTGACGTCTTTTAAAGCCATTTGATGGATCTGTCCAAGGTACAATAGGTCACGTTCCAATACGCATCTTGTGCCCTTGAAAGTAACTGCAGGAAGGGAACACCACGAGAACGGTTGTCTCAAAACTGTTTTGGTTTTAATACTGCATTCATTATGTATAAAAATACCTCTATATTTAGAAGAAACGGATGCGATAATACCGTTCGGTCAGTTTCTTGCACAGATCAGTTGATTCGCGTTATAAGACGCAAGTTTAACTGATGCAGTAAAGTTGGATTCTGGCCCTCAAAGGAAAGTAGTTGAAGACCCCTGTTGTAGCAAATATATGCATTATAACAAGATGCGTCACTGCCATTGAAATGAAAGGGGAGGAGCGCATCGCTCAATATGGCCGCTCTAGAGAAGCTTTTTTTCTTTTGGATCATAGGAAACAAACTTTGGCAGAGTTTACATCATTTTTAAATGTTGTTTTTGAATATCCGGCCATTGCAGAAATATCAGTATTCCCATTCACATCTTGTTTGAATACATAATAACTGGTTGAACTGTCTCTTCAAAAGCCCTATATAGTTTTTAAGAAAAGAGAAAATTATACTGTTCAGAATATTGTACAGAAAAGACAGAGAACATAACAATTGATGAGAGATCTAAATGAGAGAACATGATAAAAAAAGTAGAGAGAGAGAGCTGTTGACATTTCTGTGTCAAGATGTCCATCATTAAACACAATATGAACAGACACATTATTTCTTTGTATCTGCAAATAGACTGAAGTACATTTATAGGCAAACTCTTAGTTAATTGCAAGGTTAGTATGTGTATAGGTTTATTTGGTAACACTTTACATTAAGGTACCCTTTATAAAGCATTTATAAATGTGTTCATTAATGATTAATAACTCATTTACAAATGCATTATGAAGCAGTTATTACTGCATGAATAAAAAGAGGGATTCTAAGGAAATACCTGCAATATAGTGAGCCATGTAATAAATGCTTAATAAATGTATTTATTCATTATTTATTTGACTGGAAAGCAGATTGATTATTATCTTGATGTTGTTTGTAGTCTGTCAAGTATTTCATTAGAATCCCCCTTTTTATTCATGCAGTTATAACTGATTTATAATGCGTTTGTAAATGACTTACTAATCATGAATAAACACATTTATAAATGCTTCATAAAGGATACCTTAATGTAAAGTGTTACAGTTTATTTCGTTCCATTGTATGACAATAAAGCTCAACTTGACTCGACTTGATGAACATGAATTTAAATACAAGCGTATTGTTGTGATGTCTGTTGGCCTTTATTACACACACGTGTGTTCACCTCAGTTTGCGCACGGTGTGAATCCATCCGATCGTTTCTTCATGTAAATGGTTTATCTGTCGTCCTGCGCTCCGCCTCTCCGTTCAGACGGGCAGACTCATGGGAGCGGTCGATACTCTCATCAACTGAGACCAGACGGCCTCAACACAATCCAGCAGTGTGCTCATCTCAGGACGGCTTACTGTCATCCGCTCGTGTTCATGCCTGATTGAGTTCTGCGGCGTCTCTCATCCTTCATGAATGAGTTGAACGCTGCCGGAATGGAGATATAATGACCTCACAAATGGGACATTAAGAAACATAAAGCACATTTGAAAAGCATTATGCCCTCGAAAGGCTGTTTGTTTAGTTCAAGGTGAACTCACAGAGTTTGCTGTCGTGAACGTTTTTATTTAGTGGTTTCAGATTGTAGTGTTTGATCACATCGCTTCTCATTTCAACGTGTTTCAGTTAGTTTCAGCTGCTGGGATTTAAAGGGACAGTACACTCAGAACGTTAAACGAGCTTCAGAACCTGCATGTGAGTGAGAACACAAGATATTTTGAAAAATGTCTCGGTGGTCTTGTGTTCATACAATGAAAGTCAACAGTGTTCAGTATATTGTGATTATCGACAGTCTTCTAAATATCTATGGGGCGCCGTTTGTCAAATTAAATGTGTACCAAAAACCTGTCAAATAACAAAACTACATACATTTCACTAGAGTTGAATCATGTTTATTACACACTATATCAAATATTAAATATAAATGCTAATGTTTGATCTAAATCAATAATATAAATATAAATCCTGAATAATAATGTTAAATGTAAATGTTAAATGCAAAAGTGAAATCTAAATGATATATATATAAATGTAAATCTTATTCTACATGCATAAATATAAATACAATTATATATATATAAAATCACATTATAATATGAATCTAAATGTTAAATATAAATATAATGTTGCGCTCAACATTTAGATATGACATTTAGATTTTGATTATTTATATAATATAGTATTTATATTTATGCATTTAAAGATTAACCCAAAATATTTAATATTTAACATGTAACTTTTGCATTTAACATTTAGATTTAGATTTAGATTTAGATTTAGATTTAGATTTAGATTTAGATTTAGATTTAGATTTAGATTTAGATTTAGATTAGATTCAACTTTATTGTCATTACACATATACAAGTACAGTGTAAGGAAATGTAGTTTAGGTCTAACCAGAAGTGCAGTTAGCAAGTGCAGGATATACAGTTAGAATAAATACAGAATACAATAGTGATAAAATATTATACAGCTATGAAAATATGACAGTAGGTATGTAATATGAACAATATATACTGATGACTATATACTATGAACATTAACACCATGAACATTAATGTACAGGTGGATATGAGCAGATAATAATTTAGACTAAACAATAGTGCAAGTGATTTAAGTGTGCATAGATTATAGACATTAAGTGTTAAAGTTGCAGTGCAATAGGTGAGTTAATGCAGTTGTTGAAGTAACAGTGTAGTGGATGAGTTACTGCAGTTAATGAATTTACGGTGCAATAGAACAATGTTATGTTTAACATTTAAACATAACATTAATATTCAGGATTTATATTTACATTAAAGATTTAGATAAAACATTTAGATTTAGCTTTAAATCTGGTGAAATTGACAGGTTTGTGGTACAAACGGTGCCCCATAAATATCTTCTTTTGTTTTCTACAGAAGAATAGATTTAAAAAATCATTTTTATTTCTTGGTGAACCGTCTCTTTAAATAGAGGGCATTCCCTCAGTCACATCTCTCTACGGCATGTGTGAATAATCTAATGTCTATTGGAGTGTTTCTTTATAAAGCACCTCAGGATGATTGTCAACCCTGCCCCCCGCTCGCCCCCTGAGACCCCACAGAGCCACTTTATATTCACTCAGACACACACGGCTAACAAAACACCCACCTCACCTGCAGAATAATAACACCTGATCGACACACACGCCAGCAGATGCTCTTTAAAAGCCTTTTACACTCAAACCACAGCGATTTTGGACAGGTTTTGTACGTTTCTAACCTTTCCAGACGTCTATTGATTCTGCCAGAATGCCACATACAATCTATATCAATAATGGGAAATCTTCAATGTACATTTTTTCGTATGTCGTTCTCATTGAGACGGAGCGGCTACTGGTCCCTTGATGTCTCAGATGTTTCTCTTAAAATTGCTCAGGAGAAATAAAAAGAGAATCAAATGATAAATAATAAAGAGTCCGGAGGTGTTAATGAATGTAGATTGTGGAGGTCAAATCATCTGGGATGAGAAATGTTTGAGTTCATATTGAGATCTTCAATAATATCTTTTGATTGTAGACTTGACAAATCTGAGCTTGGTTGTTGACATCTCTTCTCAAACTCTAATGACAGACACATTTCTGACTCTTTTTCTCAAGAGAAATATCCCCAAAAAATCTGAAAAGTTTCTATTCCTTATCCATTTATTCTCAAAGAAGAAACGATTGAGATGTTTAAAGACATCTCATCTGTGATTTGTCTTTCTTATAGTATTTCTAGGGGTCAGAATAGCAGATATTCTTGGTGGTGACTCATTCAATTTCACATTTTGTTTTACTTGTATTATTATTTTTCTTGACGTCTCAGCAGCGTATGTAAATTCTAGTCGGTGAATATCATTACAGTGAAATCTCTATAATCCCGTTGGGACGGCGGCCAGATGAGCGTTCCACGTTGTGTAATTAGAGCAATCCTGTAAAGAGAGAGAGATGAAGTCATTGTTTCAAAAGCAGTCCTAATTTCTTCTTCTTAGGCAGATTTACATTAACATTTACATTTAGTCATTTAGCAGACGCTTTTATCCAAAGCGACTTACAGATGAGGAAACATTGGAAGCAATTATAACAACATAGACAACAAAATACATAAGTGCATCAAACTAGTCCATTAAAGCCTAGCACAGTATACAAAGCTAAGGAAAGGAAAATCAATCAGCGACGAGATTGTGGTTGTCGTCGTGTAAGGACGCTTGTATGTTTATGTACGTTTGTTAAACAGGAGAAAGAGAGAATGAAAAATCCTTCAAAGCACCTGAACATCTCTCCTCCTCCGGCTCTGAGCCCAATGAAGCAGCTCTATATTAGACATCTATTAATGTAACGTGCGGTGTCTCGTATCTGAAACATCCCCTCTACCCATCAGTTTTAAACACTCGAGACCCCCGTCGGGCTTTTGCTTTCTCTTTCTATTAATGAGCGTATTTAAAAAAATAAGAGAGCATTTTTCTGATTTTAAAATGTACTATTTACTGTTTATGTATGCGTTGAGGTGAAATTATCAGTTTACTTTCGTTTTGTGAACTACTGTCAATATTTCTCCCAAATTTCAAATCAAAATATTGTTTCTATTTGCATTTCTTTGCAGAAAATGAAAACTGGAGAAACAGGAGAAAATAAAATAAAAGACGCTGTGTATTTGACAGCGGCAAATAAAACAAGTTTAGATTCAGTTTTAAGCAACACAACGGTCATATTTCTATACATGTATTTACAAAACGGTCAAATAAACCACTTTTACTCAAGTTAACAGTGTGAATTGTTAATCTTCCTAAATACATGTATAGAAATATGACTGTTGTGTTGTGTGAATCTGAATTTGTTTTCTTTGCTGGATTTGAGGTCTGAAAAAATCCAGAGCATCGTTTTTCCCTATTCTCCGGTTTTCATTTTCTGCAAATACATGCAAATAGAAACAAGATTTGAATTTGGAATTTGGTGGAAATATTGTGAGTAGTTTACAGAACGAAAAAAAACTGATCATTTTACTTCAACACATACTGTAACTAGAAACCGTAAATTAAGAAAAACTGTTCAAAGTTCAACACACACTGGACTAAAAAATGACCACAATACATCTAGACAATGATTTGAAATGAACATCTGCGGCTGTATAAGTTTCTTTGTGTGTAACGGTATGTTTTAGTGTTTGTGTGTGTATGAAATCACTTCTGCAGGTTTGTATTTTGTAGTAAATGGCAGGAGCTCTTTCCAAGAGTCTCCATGGAGAGACAAAAGATGCTCCAGAAAGGAAGAATATATTGAGAGTAAATTGAAGGAGGAACAGAAAGATTTGAATTATTGAAGGAGTAGGTCACTTCAAAATAAGCCCCCTTTGACTTTCCCTAGTCATTTTTATTCCTACTATGGAGAGTCAATGGGGGTTCATTTTAAAGTGAACTACTCCTTTAAGCAGTGCTGGGGATGTTCACATCACTTTTACATTCTGTGAAAACAACATTTGTCAAGTCTCACAAATTGTTGTTTTTTGTGTGTCCACAGATCGAGTGACCACAGTCAAGACGGACATCTACGTCACCAGTTTCGGCCCTGTTTCAGACACAGATATGGTGAGTGGAGTTTCACAGGTTTTCTCAGTTTCTCGGTTGTATTTCTTAAAAGTCTCAACTTCGATGTTTCTCCCTAAATTGCTCAAGAGAAATAAAATGAATCAAATAAGATTCAAGGCTGTGTTCACATTTGACTTCTTTTTTGACAAGAAAAGCGCTCGCAGCATTGTGGTAACAAATAGCAGCCGGTAATGTTCAAAGAAAGCATTTGAGCATGAATGCAGCTCAGAGAGAGTAGGCTTCATAGGCGGCGTAACAGAACTATATTTGAATTATAAACAGAGAGCGTCCTTGCAATAACTCATTTCTAAAAACTACAATACTAATTTCATTCTAAAGAAATGAACGTTTTTCAAATTCAACAAATGCTCTGAGCTGCAGAAAAATACTCCATAGGATTATAATGTAAAACAGACGCTAGCAGCTTCAAGTGTGAACACGGCTTTAGTGTTTTAACACATGAAGAGTCTGGAGATTGTAGAAGTCAAATAATAGATTTGAGTCAATTTGAGGAGAAATGTTCCAGCTGATATTGAGATCTTCAGCGCAGTTTCACACATTGTTGACGTCTATTTGTGAGATTTGTGTGGAGAAATATCTGAGAAGTTTCCATTTGCTCTTTATTTAATCTCATTGCTTTGTGATTTTCTCTCTTATGTGAAGTGACCGAGAACAGTTTGCTTGTCTTGTGAGTGGATAAATGTCACACTGACACAAAGTAGAAAATCCTTTGTCAAATATGTGTGTGTAAAATAGCCTTGAAGAGGTTTGTTTTGATCACGTCTGGCTGACTGAATGTTATCACTCGCTCTACTTTGGCCTTAATCAAATAAATAGACATCATTTATTGAAATGACTTGAATATGAAAGAGGAAAGACATCAAACATCACAGCTTTGTAGAAAATCTGTTGCTTTGGATAATTACACAATTAC
>NC_136781.1:470719-482178 GCF_947034865.1 Barbatula barbatula | reverse complement strand
GTGTGTTGTGTGTTGTGTCAGTGTTGTGTGTGTTGTGTCTGTGTTGTGTGTGTTGTGCTGGTTGTTGCTCTTCTGTCGTGACAGGACTTGACGTATCTCGCCGCCAGGTTTGAGCTGATGGGCTTTTCTCCCAGTATGTATGAGATCTTGTCCTGTTGTTGAAACTGCTTGAAGTCTTTGTGGAAGTTTGTGAACTGGGGGAAGAATGTTTCTCTGATGTCCGTATAGTTTGGACACGAGGTTAAGAAGTGCAGCTCTGTTTCCACTTGTCTCTGTGTGCAGTGTGGACACAGTCGCTCTTCTCTTGGAGTCCATGTCTGTCTGTGTCGGCCCGTCTCCACAGTGAGCTTGTGTTCACTGAGTCTGTACATGGTCAACACTTTTCTTAGTTTAGGGTCTGATACGCTTTTGAGGTATTCTGCCGCTTTATATTCTCTGTTTAATGACCGATAGCATTCAAGTTTACTTTGCTGAGCTGTTGCTTCTGTCCAGTGTTTGAGATATTTTTCTTTTTGTGTTTTTATCATTTGGTTAATTCTGGCTGGAGTTTGGGGTTCAGTTGGACACGTTTGGGGTTTTAGAGTTAGTTCTGAGATCAGTTGGATGAGACAACTTTTCTCTGGGTTCAGCTCCTGGTGACGTAAGGCTTTGTGATGGAGTGATTCTGTATCGCTGTTCTTAAGGTGGTTATAGAATTTAATCGCTCTTTTTTGTATTTTAATTATTAGAGGATATAGTCCTAATTCTGCTCTGCAGGCGTTGTTTGGGGTTTTGCGTTGTACCCGTAGAATGTTTTTACACATTTCTGTTTGCAGGGTCTCAGTTGGGTGTTTGTCCCATTTGGAGAACTCTTGGTTGGTGAGGGGACCCCAAACCTCACATCCATAAAGTGCTATTGGTTCTATAACGGATTGGATTATTTAAAGCCAAATTCCAGCTGGGATGTGGATTTTTATATTCCTTTTGATAGCGTAAAAAGCTCTTCGTGCCTTGTCTCTCAGGTCGTTCACTGCCTTGTTTAAGTTTCCGGTGTTACTGATGTTTATACCGAGATATGTGTAGTTTTGGGTTTGCTCTAAAGGCACGTTGTTGAGTTTAAAGTTGTGATGTTGGTTTTGTCGACTATGCCTTTTCTGGAATATCATAACTTTGGTCTTTTTAAGGTTCACTGATAGCGCCCATGTTTGACAGAAAGTGTGCAGGATGTCTAGATGTTGCTGTAGACCCTCTTTTGTGGGTGACAGCAGCACCAGATCATCTGCAAACAGAAGGCATTTCACTTCAGTGTCTAGTAGGATGGGACCGGGTGCTGGTGACTGTTCTAAAGCCCGAGCTAATTCATTAATGTAGATGTTAAATAGAGTAGGACTCAGACTACAGCCCTGTCTTACTCCACGACTCTGGGAGAGGAAGTCTGTGTGCTTGTTGCCTATTTTAACTGCAAATTTGTTATCCGTGTACATTGATTTAATGATGTCGTAGGTTTTTCCTCCAATGCCGCATTGAATAAGCTGAAAGAAAAGCCCCTCATGCCAGATTGAGTCAAAAGCTTTTTTAAAGTCAACAAAGCATGAGAAGAGTTTTCCTTTATTTTGGTTAATTTCTTGGTCGATTAGAGTATGAATGGTGTAAATATGATCTGATGTGCGGTATTTTGGTTGGAAACCGATTTGGCATTTTCTCAGAATGTTTCTGTCATTTAGAAAGTTGGTGAGTCGGCTGTTTGGAATGTTACAGAAGAGTTTACCTAAGTTGCTGTTTACGCATATTCCGCGGTAGTTATTTGGGTCGAATTTGTCTCCGCTTTTATGGATTGGGGTAATAAGACCTCGGTTCCAGATGCTGGGGAGGCTTTCTCTCTCTCTCTCTCTCTCTCTCTCTCTCTCTCTCTCTCTCTCTCTATGTCTCTCTCTATGTCTCTCTCTCTCTCTCACTCACACTCTCTCTCTCTATGTCTCTCTCTCTCTCTCTCTCTCTGAAGCTCTGATCTGCTAGAGAAGCCTGTGGATTGTGTTTTCTTCACGGTGTGAATGTTTTAAATGACGTTTTGTGTGTCACTGCCCTGTGGACATGATAACAGTCATCATTAGAGCCGATCCTGTCATAAACACACTGATGCTCAGGTTACCAGAAGAGTGATGGGACTCATGGGTCAGCAGTCTGGGGCTTTAACAGACAAACCTGTATGAGTTTCTTTCTTCTTCAGAACACAAAAGAAGATATTTTGAAGTACGTAGATAATCAACCAACACTGAACCCCACTGACTTCCATTGTGTGATCCACTGATACGTTTCTCAAAATATCTTCTTTTGTGTTCCACTAAGCGACAGGTTTAAAAACACATGAGGGAGAATAGACAATGACAGAATGTTTATTTTTGGTATCACTGGTTTGTGGGATAACATCTCAGGAGCTGATCTCATTTATAAAGCACTCGTCTCTCTCTCTCTCAGAGCATCTCTTTCTTCCTCTTATATCATATTTCTCTCTTTCTAACCATTAGTTTGTGTCAGTATAGCTGCAGGGACAGATATAAGTACCACAGGGAACCTTAAACCAGCATCATCCTCGCGTGAGATGTCCTGACGGGACCCCGGCCATGATGGATGAGGGTTAACCTGCTCCGCTCTGAGCCTCTGGCGCTAGACAAAGCCCAGACGCACACACACACCAGAACATAGAAGGTCATCATGCTTATTAACGCTGACTGCCTCTGAGCCATGGAGCGCACGTAAAGAAATAGAAAACAGAGTGAGATAGAGACACAACAAGTAAAATGTAGAGCGAGGTTTGAGGTCGGGCGGTATTTGTGCTGACCTGAGGCCACGGTCAAATAAAGCACTTTTACTCAAGTTAACAGTGTGAAATAGAAATGAACAAGTATGAGTACCTCAGAATAATATAATAAGAGACATAAAGAGAAACAGGTGAAACTAACAGAAAAGATGCTCTGGATTTTTTCAGACCTCAAATCCAGCAAAGAAAACACACACAACACAACAGTCATATTTCTATACATGTATTTAGGAAGATCAACATTAAAACGATGTGATAATCTGGATTTTTCTCAGTTATCAGTCTTTCTCATTGCTGTTGGATGACTTTATCACTCCTGAAGTTTGATTTAGTTTCTAATTCAACACAGACTGAAATGAAATGTTCACAATATATCTAGACACGATGATTACATGAACGTTTAGAACGGTCTCGTCATTTTTGAATTTACTTTATATATCTAGTCATGACAGCACACCACATATCAGTAAGGAGCTGTCATTTAATGTATTGAAACTCGTGAATAATAAATTAATTACGACACGCAGGCGATCATAAATGATGTGTCTATAAATAATCTATGTAAATGCAACTTGACACTTGTTCAGCAATCTCATCAACGCTTAATGACCTCACCACCCTGATGTGTGTGTCTGATGTGAGGAAATGAGGGGGTCTCTTGTTCATTAATGGATATAACATCCTCAGCCTGGACCATAAGCTCCATCATGTACAGTCTGAAGATGTGCCAGAGACATCATTTTAAAACAAGAGTCGTGTCACATTGCTTTAAGATGCGCCTCCATGTGGATAGCCTCTTACAAATAAAGGGTCCTTGTCGGGTTGTATGGCTCCTTTAATAACCTTTAACATCTATAGAAGCTTACTGTTGAACAAAAGACTCTTTGTAGTGGAAAACATTCCTATAGACAATAAAAAGAGAATAAAGAAATTATTATTATTATAGTATTTCATCCAACTCTTCCTTTGAATTATCTTTCAGGCAGAACTGCTTTGGGTCTTGATCTTGTTGTCATCTAAACCTTGTGCACATGTTAATGTCTTGATGTTGTGTCGCAACTGCATCAGCAAATCAAGTTAAACTGCATTTATATTCAACGATAATAAAATCAAATGAGGAGTGAGGATTGAAGGGAAGTTGGAAAGCCTGAGAAGTTGAGAAAAGCCTCAGTTGGAAAGCCTCAGATGAGAAATTTTCATTTGCTCTCCTTGCAATCCCATTAAAGTCTAGGAGAGATAATTGAGATATTAAAGAGATGTGATGTGTTATCTTTCAGGAGTACACCATCGATGTGTTCTTCAGGCAGAGCTGGAAGGATGAGAGGCTGAAGTTCGAGGGACCGATGAATATTCTCCGTCTGAACAATCTGATGGCCAGCAAGATCTGGACTCCGGACACATTCTTCCACAACGGCAAGAAATCTGTCGCACACAACATGACAATGCCCAACAAACTGCTGCGGATCCAAGACGACGGCACTCTTCTTTACACCATGAGGTAACCGCATACACAACATCGCTGTGGCAATATAAAACATACTGCGTGACATACTCTGTTATAAAATACCAAGTGAATTCATCCACTCAGTCTCTCACCGCATGACAGTCATTGTGCCCGCAGGCTTATTGACTTAACAGCTAATTAAAATCATCTCATTTAAGTTAATTGACAATCGCTGTAGTCAAATCTCAGTTCATTTCGATCAGACTGCTGGAGTTTTCTTTGAGTTCAGCAGTTTCCGTGATAACCCAGAGGAAAAATCACACATGAAATCTATCCTAGACATCGATGAGACTTAACAGAGAGCTTCTCATCTGCGTCTCCTGAGAAAATGAGTCTGTCATCAGAGCTTGAGAAGAGACGTCAGCAATGTGTCAAACTGAGCTCAGATTTGTTAAGTCTACGATCAAAAGTCGATATTAGTGAAGATCTCGATATGACCTCAAACATTTCTCATGAAATCCAGATGATATCACCTCTGGTTGTGTTTTGGTGTTTGTTTGCGTGTGTGTGTGTGTCAGGCTGACGGTTCACGCCGAGTGTCCGATGCATCTTGAAGATTTTCCCATGGATTTCCACTCGTGTCCGTTGAAGTTTGGCAGCTGTGAGTCCACAGACAGATTTATTCTCCAGTATCATGATGTTTATGTTAATAATCTGTTTGAAACGCTCAACGTGTCTGGCTTCATCTCCACAGACGCTTACACGATGTCAGAAGTCACGTATACGTGGACGAAGAACGCGTCTAATTCGGTGGTGGTGGAGGGGGAGAGTTCCAGACTCAACCAGTATGATCTACTGGGACAAACCGTGGGAAATGAAACCATCAGATCCAGCACTGGTGAGTCCCACACTTAAAGCCGAGCTGACACTACAGGACTGTGAAACTGCTTGAATGTCTATGGTGCTTACACTTCACAACACGGTTTCTTGTCATCCTTCATCTTCTTGTTGTAGCAGCAAGCACACTACACTACACAACGCATACAAAGTGCGCTAACAATACTCCAAAGATTTGCTTCAGGATACTTTTAAAAACCTTTATGTCTGTTATACCAGCCATATAACACGCTCTGTAATGTAAATGAATATATGTCGGCAGCTTTTGATTCCTCCATTTGACGTAAACCTTCTGCGCTGTGATTGGCTGGATTAGATCCATAGTGTCACACACAACGAGATCACTCGGCGATAATATAATAAGTAGTGTCTGGGACCGATCCGGGTCACGACGCTGACCTCCTTATACTTAACGAGCTTCTGCGACAGAAACAAGCACCGATTTGGTCGCGATTGGAAATCTGTCCGCGACAACAAGATCCAGCCAAAAATCACATGGTTTGTGCTTGCCATCACGTCACCCCACATCAGTCTTTACAGATGTTCACACTTCGTGGTTTTCCATGGTACAATAAAGCATATAGAAGCTGTGAAGCACTGGAGGTGTGTTGAGCAAATGTTACAGTTGATATATCACAAGACAAACACATTAAGATATGTATGATAAAACGGCATATCATGTGTGTGTAAAGTTATGACTGAAGTTTTTAGTTTGTGATGTTTATGTCTGTTGTAGTGTTGTAGTACTCGAGACCGGTCTTGGTCGTGTGTCGGTCTCAACAGTCTTCGGTGTCGGTCTTGTCTTGGTCTCTGGATTTTATTTAAAGACCAGTCAAAAAAAATCTAATTTGTGTTATTGGATGTAAAACTGCTGGCTTTAAAATAATTCACTGACTTATTTCTTATTTGATTTATTTTGTTACTGTTATGCCGGTAAGAGATGAATAGAGGATTGTCCTCAAGGAAATCTGTTAGAAAGCTGTCAACAAAATTTATAAAAAGGTGTCAGATGTGATTGCAAAAAAATGTCTTCTCTTGTTTAAATATTAAAACATCTGATGTGATCTGAAAATGAGCTATTGATTTTATACAATGGTTAAATAAACCAGGAGTTCATAAGAGACTTAAATTTTAGACACAATTTGTGTTCTACTTCGTACCAAAATCAAAACTTTTGTGCATTTATGAGCAACACACAGCTAGATAAGAATGCTTGGAACGCATGATTCTGTTATTATGACTTTTTGGTGTTATGTGGATCTTATAGATGATTTTTAGGAATGCTGGTCTTGGTCTCACCCTTACAAAAATAGACACGAAATTCACATGTAATCACTTGTGAAATGTGTGTTTTTTGAACATTTTTGTGTGAATTCCCATGTGAAACCCATTAGATCACATGTAAAAACCCATGGAATGACATGTGCAACGTGGTGACATGTGAAGAACATGTGATCACATGGGGAGACGTATCAACACATGTTGAGCTGGACAAAGGACGTGGCGACTCTACAAAATTATTATTGATAATCTAAAATCTAATCATTTTAGACACCCTCACACACACACACATAATCCCCTGGTTAGGCCCGGTGTCCCCCTGTGTTTTCACTTGCATAACTTTATATGTTTTGCTTATAGTCGATGTTTTCGTGTACAGCTGCTTTGTAACAATAATTTTTTTTAAATAATTTTTATATAAATAAAGCTGACTTTACTTGAAGTGTTGCACATGTGATGCCTTGGGAGTTCACATGGGATTTACATGAAAATGTTCAAAGAACTTTTCTGTAAGGGCAGTTTGGGTGGTCTCGACTACAACACTAGTCTGTTGCTTAAGCTATTAACAATGTTATTTTTGTCTTGTTTTCCAGTACAAATGGCTCAAAATTATTATCTTGAATCAAGGTTTACCTTTTTCTGAGGGACTAAATTCAAGATTATTTTGCTCACATCATTGGCAGATTTTTTGCTTGTTTTATGCACAAATTCACTGAACTTTCATATTTTCTTTAAAAAAACAAGACTAAGTAAGAAAGTCGTTTCTGCATAAAAGTCTGTGATAAAATAGCTGAAGCTGTTGATGTTTTGGGAAAAATTGTTATTTGGGTTTCAGGGTTTCATATTTATTTTTGTGGATCAGAGCAAGTGGACTCCTAAATATTTCGAGTTGTCACAGATCTGGAATGACACGAAGGTGAGTGAATGATGATGCTGAGAGAGCCTGTGAGATATATGAGGAGGATCAGGTGATGGATGCTCTCCATCCAACATCATGAAGCACATGTTCTTTCTGTCAGCTGACTCTCCTGTGTGTTTGAACACCGCATCTCAGACAAGACTCAACACACACGGACTGACACACACACACACTCACACATATGTGTCTCGCTGTGACATTTCTCGCCTGTTGGCATTCGGAAGCTCAGTAAAGCGTGCGGTGAGAAACAGAAGAGCAAAGGCGATATTCCACTTCAGTTGAGTGCAGAACAACCTCAGAAGAGCTTCAGGGACTTAACAGCAAACACACAGAAGATGTGCACACATTACGGACTGTGCTCATACGTCACATGCTCTCAGTTACAGACACAGTTCGCCCATCATTTACTTATGCTGTGTGAGTTTCTTTCTCCTGCAGAACACAAAAGAAGATATTTTTGAAGAATGTTGACAGTCAAACAACACTGAACTTCGTTGACTAACATTGTATGAACACAAAACAGATGAGACGTTTCTCAAAATATCTTCTTTTGTGTTTCACTAAAGAAAGACTTACTGTATAACCACATGAGATAAATTACAGAATTTTGACACTTAAAAGGGATACTTCACCCAAAAACGCTCCTTCCAGTTGTTCCAAATGTGTATAAATGTCTTTGTTCTGATGAACACAGAGAAAGAAATTTGGAAGAATGCTTATAACCAGAAAGATCTTGCCCCCAATGACTGAGATCTGTTTGGTTATAATCACTCTGAATCTTAATTAAAATTAAGATTTAAAACTAAAATTAAGACAGAATCTTATTTTTTGGGTGAAGTATCCCTTTAAGGGACATTTACATCAACAAAAAGTATATTTAGGTCATCCGGCACCCTCTGATATCCAGAGCCGGACAGTAACGGAGTACATTTACTCGAGTACAGTACTTAAGTACAATTTTGAGGGATCTGTACTTTACTTGAGTATAATTTTTGGGGAGTACTCATGACTTTACTCAAATACATTTGAGAGGCAAATATTGTACTCTTTACTCCGCTACATTTCTATCCATAACCGTAAGTACCCGTTACTTCTAAAAAGGAAAAAGAAAAATCTCGGAAACCACCAATTTGTTTTTTCCCTCTCAAACGTGATTGGATTGTGCAGGCGCCACTTATTGAGCGAGCCTATCAGCAACAATCACCCAGACCTCAGAGCTCTATCATTTGCTGTACTCAGCTGTCAATCATCTCACGTCTGCATGACACGTCCTGTGTACACTTCCTCATTCAGGACATCCGCGATGAAGCTAAAGTAACATTTCTTCACCAAAACAAGAAGCTAATAAATGCACGATTGAAGAATATGTGTTTTGTGTGTATTTTCATGCGATTTTTATATGAATAAAGAATAAAGGTAAGGGAAGAGTAGCCAATAGCGTCATATAAAATGCTAAATATAACATGAAATGAACTTGAAAACATCGCGACCGGTCAGCTGATTTTCTTTAATCATTATTATTTTCTCTTCTTTGCTCTATGCTGCGTGTATAACACGGTCAGGTTCAGAGGTGTGTCAGAACATTGCTATATCGCCTTCTTTGCTGTTTTAGGTTTATTGATTTCAGGGGCGGCGTTTGCGTATGGCCCTATAGCGTTCAGAAAACATTGCTGAAATAAAGTACGTGTGCATAATGAGACTCATTAAAGATAATTGAACTACTTTACACTGATGTGTACATGTAGCATAGGCGTCGGAAGCATGTGTATTTGAGAATGTATAAACACCGTTAATTCACATAGCGTCATTGACGTATAGTCGGTAAGACCGAAGATATGTAGTTTTGACGTGACATCATCGTAATGTTGGTTCGAAGCTCTTTTTGGCTAAACTCGTTTGTCTGCATCTTCCACATTTAAGATCATATACAGGCATTTATTTTCAATAAAACAAAGAAACTGTCTACAAAATGCCTAACAGTGGTTTTGGAATCAAGTGTGAGGTTATGGGTAGTGGGGATGGTCTTTATTTTCCCAATTAGTTGGCATCCATTTAAAAATTTTAATAAATCGAATAATTTACACTATTGTTATTGTATTTCATTCATAATGTACAACGCTATCTGTGAAAAATTAAAAAAATATATTGTACGGAAAGACTTTGTAGTGCAGTCGCAGTTTAGGCTATTATGTATTTTGCGATTTGCCACTAGCTATGCCAGGATTAGCTTAAAAATGAAAAGAATCAAGGCTTAACAACCCTGCGACAAGGTAAGACATGTTTTATATTTAATCTTGTTTGCTGAATCTGATCAATGGTTGGTTTATATTTTAGTCTCATAGTCGATTAACGTAGTCGTTGGTGGTGGTTATGACAACATCTGGCTGTGGGTTATTTTTTACTACTTTAAGTTTTGTGGTTACATATATGTGGTATCATTTGGTTTCGTTGTGGTTCGTTTTTGTATGGTCTGAGGAAATTTCGCCATACCCTAGGTTTTGATGAAACGCCACTACTGATTGATGAAAAAACAGAGAAACTCACATGTACACACAATTGTTAGCTGAATTGTATTTTCTAATATTACTCATTAATGTAAGTCGAGTATTTGCTTTGATGTTCTTGAGTATGCGGTGTGTTGTTTAAAACTGTTCGGTTCAAATGTGGGTGCAAAAAATCCATTAAAACTCTAGCAGAGGTGAAAAGAATAAAGCATGGTAAAAAGATTAAAATTACTTTATTTTACTTTAAATTCCTTTAACATTCTCCAAGGTATTAACATTAACATTTTTCATAACTCCATGTAGGACGTTTCTGTACATAAATGTAAGCACTGTGGCAGTAGTAATGCAATATTTAGAAAATGTACTCTTGTACTCTTGATACTCAAGTACTTTTAAAAACATGTACTTCAGTACTTTTACTTAAGTACACATCTGACTGTAGTACTTTTACTTGTACTTGAGTAAAATTTAGCAAGGGGTATCTGTACTTTTACTCAAGTAATGAACCTGTGTACTCTGTCCGCCTCTGCTGATATCTCACACGCACGCACACACACACACACTAAAATACACACACACCCTCACACACACACACACACACACACACACACACACACACACACACACACTCATACACACCCTCACACACACTCAAACACACACTCATACACACCCTCACACACACACAAACACACACATAAACCCTCACACACTTATACACACCCTCACACACACTCAAACACACACTCATACACTCACACACACACTCAAACACACACATAAACCCTCACACACTTATACACACCCTCACACACACACACACACACACACAAACACACACATAAACCCTCACACACTTATACACACCCTCACACACACTCAAACACACACTCATACACTCACACACACACTCAAACACACACATAAACCCTCACACACTTATACACACCCTCACACACACACACACACACACACACACAAACACACACATAAACCCTCACACACTTATACACACCCTCACACACACTCAAACACACACTCATACACTCACACACACACTCAAACACACACATAAACCCTCACACACTTATACACACCCTCACACACACTCAAACACACACTCATACACTCACACACACACTCAAACACACACATAAACCCTCACACACTTATACACACCCTCACACACACTCAAACACACACTCATACACTCACACACACACTCAAACACACACATAAACCCTCACACACTTATACACACCCTCACACACAGGAGGTCTGTTTCTCTTGTGTGTCTTGTCTGTGGTGTCTGTCTGCTGATGTGAGATGAATCATTCATTATATCAGTGTGAGGGGAAATTAGGTCATGTGGCACACTTGAGGGTGCACTACATCTACACACTCCAGTGAAGGAATTATCTCAAGCGTTTTTAAGAGCTTCATATCACAGCCTCGGCTATCACTACACGTGTGTGTGTATCACCTTGAATTAAAGGGGTCATATGACACGGCTTACACAAATATTATCGTTTGTTTTAGATGTATTTCAATGTGTGTACACGATTTATGGTTAAAAAAATCACACCGTTCATGTTTGTATCTTCTCTTTGCTCCGCC
>NC_136781.1:420719-465719 GCF_947034865.1 Barbatula barbatula | reverse complement strand
GTGATCTGGCAGGAACATAGATCTGCATTAGCGAGTGGGGATACGATGGTGCAGATCCGGTGTTGGTCTTGTAGGCCAGGAGCAAAGCCTTGAACTTTATGCGGGCGGCAACAGGGAGCCAGTGTAACCTGATGAAGAGCGGAGTTACATGCACTCTCTTCGGTTCATTGAAGACCACTCTTGCCGCCGCATTCTGGATCATCTGGAGAGGTTTGATTGTGCAAGCAGGAAGTCCAGCCAGAAGCGCATTGCAATAATCCAGTTTGGACAGGACAAGAGCCTGGACTAGGACTTGCGTAGAGTGCTCCGATAGGAAAGGTCTAATTTTCCTAATGTTGTAGAGGATGAATCTACAGGACCGGGTGGTGCTGGCAACATGACTTGTGAGGTTAAGCCGATCATCTATTACCACTCCCAGGTTTCTGGCTGTGCTGGACGGTGTAATCGTTGATAAGCCTAGTTGAATGGCAAGGTTGTGGTAAATCTTTGGGCTGGCTGGGATCACAAGCAGTTCCGTTTTTGCAAGGTTTAGCTGCAGGTGATGATCCTTCATCCAAAGCGAGATGTCACTCAGGCATGCTGCGATGTGAACAGAGACCGTCGGATTGTCCGGTTGAAATGACAAGAAGAGTCTTTGGGGATGAGTAGACCGGTGCCTCCACCCCTTCCTGTGATGCGAGGGCTGTGGGAGAAAGTGTGGTTATGGGAGAGGGCAGCGGGAGTGGCAGAGTCCTCTGGTTTGATCCTTGTTTCTGTAAGTGCTACGATGGAAAGACCAGAATGTTTAACAAAAGCTGTAATGAATCTTGTTCACAGCAGATTGGCAGTTCCACAATCCTATTGGGAAAGTAGAAGAGGCAGTTGCTAGCAGTGATACATTGTGAAGATTATTAGCATTGTGTCGCCTTCGGCATGCGGCAGATGATTTATGTGTTGTGATAACAGAAAGGATTTTAAAACACATATTTAAGAGAAGCAGAAAGAAAATAGGGAGAAACATTAAAGAAAACAATAAAGGAATAAGTATTAGTGAAAACAAGTAAGACAAAAAGTGCAAGTGTTAACACAAAACAAAATAGGTACAAAAAAGAAGTGCAATACTCAAGTGCCCTGTCGGTGTCCCGGGCTCGGTGGAGTCGCGCGCAGGTAGAGTCGATGTCTTTACTCTCTTCGGTCTTCACACGATGAGGGCTGCACGCGACCACGGTGGGACGACGCTTTTTAAATACAGAGACAGAGCGGAAGTAAATACAAAGCGATTTCTCAGTTTAACACAGTACTAAAACTCAACAAGACACAATTTAAATACACTTACACAATTCTGTACGCTTCTGCTGCTGAATTGCTTCGACACATTTATACTAACTGAAGCTTCATTGTTGTTTTCTTTATATAACCATTGCCTTACCATGATATGGCTCGAGTAACTATAGTTTAATCATGGTGGTGAAACTATGGTTTTTAAAATTGTGATTTGCCAAACGCATGATTTCTACACTTTTACTATAATAAACCTCTATTAATATTATTATATAATGTCTGGTGTCTGTTGGTTTTTGTTTGTTAATCTTGGACTCATGATTTCTTCTGCTTCTGTGTGTTTTTTTCAGGTGAATACACAGTAATGACGGCACACTTTCACCTGAAGAGAAAGATCGGTTATTTTGTGATTCAGACGTATCTGCCGTGCATTATGACCGTCATACTGTCCCAGGTGTCCTTCTGGCTGAACCGGGAGTCTGTGCCGGCCCGGACCGTGTTCGGTGAGTATAAACGGACATCTCGGGACACTCGGAACACGTTTCATTCAACAGAAAAATGAGATTTTGTTTTAAGATGCTCTTCGTCCAAACACAAGCACTTTCTATTGTTTGCCAAATTGCTGATAATTGTTGTATTTTGGTTTTGTCAGGGTCGTGTATTACCTTCTGTAATCTTTAAAGCGCAAGGAAATCGATTCAAAATCAAATGTTTCATCAGGCTGGATAGTCGTCTTCTTTGTAAGCCTTCTGGTTTCTTATCAATTCAGCTGAAATGGTCCTCTGGAACCTGAAATGGTCCTCTGGTGAAATGGAAATGACCATATTTCTCTTTTGGGTGCAATAACATTAACCTTTCTTAACATGGCAGCGCGTGTGTCGCTGTATCAGCGTTCTGTAGCGTGATATGTTCGTACGGGGCGGGAATGGCGGTGAATGACCTTCACAAAGGCCCGGGAGGCCTGTGGCCCAGATTAGAGACATCAGCAGGAAAGCCGGCCGTTTCTAAACGTCTCTGTGAGGATTCACTGAGCTCAGGTAAGGAAGAGTTCGGTTACCGTGGAGATTCCCGGAGCTCGGTGTTGCTAAGCAGGTGATGTTCAGAAGATGAGTCCTCCTGGCACGGCTTCACATGTCCTCCGTCTTTGTGTCTGTCCGTCCTCTCTTTTTATCTATCATGCAAGTGATTTATGTAAACAATACGTCTTAATGATGTGTGATAATTGTAAACATCACAAGAAAAAAAGGCGTGGTTGATTTATCCTGAATATTGAAGACGTGTACGCTTGGTGTAGAGATATCTAAGTTAAAACAGAGAGAATGGCATCCAAATGGATTTCAGATGTGTGCTCGCTCAAACGCTGCATTATTGAAACGTTTCTTCAGACTGAACATCTTCGTCGGTGTTATGTGATGTATACTTCATGATGATGTGTGTGCGTACATTCTGTGACGTGTGTTTTATCATCATCTTTCTTCATGTATTGCGTAATGTCCGTAGTGATGTTTTTCTTCTCCGAGTCTGTCAAGCATCAGTGTAGGAAAGGCAGTCACGTGGTTTGGGTGAAGAACGTTCTTAACATCTTCAGATGGGTTTATTTGCTGTTCAGTTCATGATGCTTAAATAGAAATCAGAAGAAAGCAAATGAAAATGGATTTCTTCTGATGAGCACCTGCTGGTCATTTTATAATCTGAGTGCAGGATGATGGCTGTTAAGATGCTCTTTTGCTTTGAATCACATTTCTCCTCATCCCTTCACTGAGACTGATGAAAGATTTGAGTTACGGCAAACCGATCACATGCTACACACACAGTTATTCTGCATGACTACTGACCTCCACTTCCTGTTCCCAGCATGCACTTCCTTCTTATTTGCATTTTTAAATATTGTTTATTAAAAGTGACATCACTTTGTTTATTTGAAACGTATTGACCAACAACATCTTTTTTGTGAAATTATGCATTATGATTATATTTTTACCAGTGCTGTCAATCAAATTCAAATTCAAAACAGGTTTAGTAAGTCAAATACAAGATTTTAGTTAATAATTCTGAATATTGCTTAGAAAGGTTTTCGTGGTGGTTTATTTGAGGTATTGTCATTTTGAAAGACCGGGTTGGTATGTTCAGTTGACTTGAATATAAACCGTTGCGGTTGCTTGCTTCAGTTTTAATTAAATGTGAATTCAGCTGACAGTCTCTTTATGACATGTTTAGCTCTTGACTGATGTATCACTGATGTCATTACATTGATTTCTGGATTTGACGGTCAATGAAAGTCATTCATCCCACACTCACGGTCTGCTCTTCAGCGGTGGTCAATCCCATTTCCAACAAAGGCTGTCACTTCTGTCTCACCAGCAAGACTGAAGAGTTTGATGACAGTGAGAATAAATGAAAGGCATTGGTTTATGAGAGTGGACGGACGGGAATCAGACTCTCTTTATGAGAACATTTGGAGAAAATGATTCTCTCGTTCATCCTCAGACCGAGCAAAACCGTTTTCTTTATCACGTCCCTCTTCTTTCTAATTCACCAGGCGATGTGTAAAAATAGCTTTATTTTCCAGTAAACACGTCAGAGGGAAAGAAATTAACGGGAATTAAAAAGTGATTTGGGGCTAAGGGGGTTGTCACATTTCTGGATTATTGGAGAGTATGTGTTGTGAGATGATATACAGAAACAGAAGGGCCTTCCCGACAGACTTCATCTTTTCAGAATGTTGAAATACTTTCGATTCTTTCAGACACAGAGAGAGATACAAGTAAACCATTACTTGATTGATTTTCCTAGTGTGAATATGTCATTCTGTGTCGAATCAACCAGATATCTGGAAATTAATGTTTGAAATATAAAAGAGCAATGGATGAATATTTAATACTATTAATGGATGGCTTAAAAATATAATTGGGAATGATTCAAATCTACATTGACCTCCGTTTGGGTTGATAGTGAATTACCCATTGATGTATTTAGTACAGTGATCGTCCAGTGATCATCTCCTATGATAACTATCAATACTGTAGTAAACAGATTTTTGGATGTTGGATACAATTTACGTGTTCAGATTTGACCCAACCACAGGTTAAAACAACCCAACGATTATCACGGTCTCACCACAATAACCATATATTTACCAAGGCATTTGTAGAAAACATGGTTACTTCACTTTTACTATAGTAAGACCATGGTTCATGTGCTCTGCTGATGCATGCTGTCTGTTGTGTGTTTCTCTGTCAGGTGTTACCACTGTATTGACGATGACAACACTGAGTATCAGCGCTCGTAACTCGCTGCCTAAAGTTGCCTACGCCACCGCCATGGACTGGTTCATCGCCGTCTGTTACGCTTTCGTCTTCTCCGCACTCATTGAGTTTGCCACCGTCAACTACTTCACCAAACGCGGCTGGGCGTGGGACGGCAAGAGCGTGGTCAATGAAAAGGTAATGGTCTCCCAGCATGCTTTGTGTTCGTGGATTGATCAGCGGTGACGGAAGATTCATACCTGATGGGTTTAGAATCACAGATGAGATCTCATATGACGTCTCGGTTGGTTATTGTGCAATGAGATGAAATGGAGCACGAATGGAGACGTTTGCTCAAGTCTCTCAGATGTTTCTGCTGAGAGAAAGAGTTCGGTTATCTCAGTGAGGGATCATTTTAACAAAAAGAATAGTCGAGTCAACTTCAAATAATAAGGCAACCTATCACAGGCACGTTCTTAAGTTAATGCATCAAACAGAGACTGACGTCCACCCAACTTTACAAAAATATGTTTACGTCATTAGTGTCCTAATAAACAAAAGAACAAAACATTGTTTTGTGTGAACATAAATAGAGAATATAGATTGGTAAAATAAACTAATTAATTTGTCTTTTACTACAATTGTACATGCTTTCTGCCTCAAACAAACCAAAACTTTGATCAAATAACCAAAGCAGTTTGTGTTGAGTGCTTTTATACCGGTTGTGCCGTTGTGTCCTCACTCACATCTCAACACTGAACACACAAACCTCAACCACGGTAACAATCACAATCATTAAAAGAAACTCTAAACACAACGGATAACTAACAGTCACAACAATATTAAAGCATCAATTAAGCCAGCAAGAACTAAAACACTAATCTTTAAAAGAAAAAGAAACACAGAATTGAACAGGCTGCAATGCATCTTGCAATATTGTTTGTTCAGATTACACAGTTTTGTAAAATGGAACGAACTTCCAGACGCTTTTGATGCAAACTAATCGAATCTAAATCCAGTCAACAAAATAATCTTTGTTAGAAACACGTTAAGCTCATTATGTCTAGTATGTGACAAACAATCATTTGACTTCTTTTATATAAATGTTCTATGTTCAAGTTACTTATTTATCGTTGTAGGAAGAACATTTTACAAGTTGGATTTTTAACATTGTCTAAAATGTGTTTTAAGATAAACATCTGAGACAAATTTGATATTAAAAGGAAACCACAGAACTATTCAAGCGCAATGTTTAAGGCATGATGTTTTCCTTTTGGTCTGTGTTGTGTCGCAGGATGTTATGTTCAGTGTTGTTGTTTAGTGTAATTGTGTTGATTGAGTCATTAATATTTATCTTTACAGAAACAATAAACACTGATTTCAGTTTTATAGTCTAGTAAAGTCTGATCATGTAAATCACACTGAGATTATCTGAAAAAATTCTGCTCCAGTGATTCCTGGAGTGTGTTTGTGTGTAGGTGTGTGTGCGTGTGTGTGTGTGTAGGTGTGTGTGTGTGTGTTTGTGTGTAGGTGTGTGTGCGTGCGTGTGTGTAGGTGTCTGTGTGTGTTTGTGTGTGTGTGTAGGTGTGTGTGCGTGTGTGTGTGTGTGTGTGTGTGTGTAGGTGTGTGTGTGTGTGTGTGTGTGTGCATGTGTAGGTGGGTGTGTGTGCGCGTGTGTGTGTGTGTGTGTGTGTGTGTGTGTGTGTGTGTGTGTGTGTGTGTGTGTGTGTGTGTGTGCATGTGTAGGTGTGTGTGTGTGCGCGTGTGTGTGTGTGTGTGTGTGTGTGTGTGTGTGTGTGTGTGTCTTTCTTCATCTGTCCGTCACATCTCTGGCGTTTGATTTGTGATTAATGTTGTTTTTATGAGGCTCTCTGTCTGTAGAACAGAATCATTATATATTCATGAGTCTGTCTGCTCCACAAATCACATTCATCCAGCTAAAGGTCAGTCAGCCAATCAGAAATGACAGAACATATCAAATGTTTATGCAGATCAGCAGTCTTTCATTTCTTGTGACTCAGAGAAAGGTTTTGTGTGTGTGTGTGTGTGTGTGTGTGTGCGTGTGCGCGTGCGCGTGCGTGTGCGTGTGTGTGTGTGTGCGCGTGCGTGTGCGTGTGCGTGTGCGTGTGTTAAACATGTAATATAATGTCAGACGTGTGTGAGTTCAGTCAGTAGGGTTGATGTTGTGTTGTATTAAACCGGTGTTTATCAGATTCAAGGTCTTTTTCAGCACTGGTCTCAAGTGGACATAAAAGAGTGTTTCAGACCCTACGGCGTTTGAGAATTAAATGCAAAGCATTATGGGTCTCACCGGAGGCCTGGTGTCCTGTCAGACCTTTAATCCCTCCGTCTGCTCACAGATGAAAGTTCAGGTGTCAGAAGACGTGAATCATTCAGACGCTTTTCCTCTGGGAGACTCTTATATCTCTGAATCCGCCGGATGTGCTGATAAAGTTGTGACATCATTTTCATGACAATTAAATACATTTTCTGTCCAGATCAGTATCGTGTGAACATCTCTTCACATGACTTTACCCAATTCAAACTTTTGTCACGAAACTCTTTCGAAACCAAAAGAATCGTATCGATGCTCTTAACTGTATACAGTAGATTTCTATTATTTTACAGTGATGTATGTCTGGAGGCAGCTTGTTCAATTTATTTACATGATGTCTAACCAAGAACTTCATTTTGTTTTGTAAGTGTGCGTCTATGTGGGTGGGTGTGCGTGCGTGTGTGTATTTGTGCGCATGTGTTTGTGTATGTATGTGGGTGTGTGTGTGCGTCTATATGCATGTGTGTATATGCGAGTATGCGTGCGCGTATGTGTGTGTATATCCGTGTGTGCACGTGTGTGAGTATGCGTGTGCGTGGTTGCATGTATATGCCTGTGTGTGCGCCCGTGTCTATATGCGTATGTGTGTGTGTACATGCGTGTGTGTTTGTTTGTACACGCGTGTGGGATGTTGTTATTTATCTCCCCACCGCTGTTATGACAAGAACTTATTGAATCATGAATCATGGGCTCAGTTCTTCATCACGTGTCAACAATCCCAGTTGTTCCTCCTACTCTTCATCATAATATCACTCATGTTGTGTGGCTCTGTGTTCTCATCCGGCAAGTGAACGATTGATGTTAAAATGATCAGGAAATGACTTCCTCCAGGAATAGTTTATCTAGTGCTGATACTTCCAGTAGCTGATAGTTTCATATCTGTAACTATATATCGTCATGTGTGATTTGTTTTGTTTTCTCTTAACGTTTAGAATGACACGTGGATGTATATACGATGATGTTTACATTGAATTCTCTCGTTCCTTTAGAAAAAAGAAAAGGCTTCCGTCATCAAGAAGAACAACGCGTATGCCGTCGCCGTGGCGAACTACGCCCCCAACATCACCAAGGACACTGTGCTCCCCACTATTGCCAAGGGCAGCACAACGGAACCGGGCAAAGCCAAAACAGATGCTATCAAACAAGCCGAGGCCAAGAAAACCTTCAACAGCGTGAGTAAAATTGACCGAATGTCTCGCATCATGTTTCCTGTGCTCTTCGGATCCTTTAACCTGGTTTACTGGGCGACATACTTAAACAGAGAACCTGTGATCATAGACATGGTGCCGTCCAATTAGAAGAGTCGGCGATTACAGGACTAAAGACTCGGCCAAAATCACCCAGGGACTCTCCACATATCTCTCTCTCTCTCTCCATCTGCTCCAGACAGACATGCTGTGGATTGATGCCTTTCCATCTCTTTCTATCTCCTCTGTCGTCTCTCTTTTCTACAGCTTTTTTCAGCCGTGCTTTTGCGAGCGGCATTTGCCTTTGTACATACTGTATGGTACCTGGTGAAAATGCCGTCCCGTATCTTTACATCACAGTATTTGGATTCATGTGTTTTCTGCAAATCTGTGAGAATTTGTACTTTCGAGCTCTTTTGAAATCTGACCTCTCTCTGTGATATAGATCAGCAAATTATACTCATTTATTTATTGGGTGTAAATGTGTTTTTTGTTTTTGGTGTTGAATATCCTGTGGGAGTTTTTTTTTTTCTACGATCAAACTCTTTTGTGGTTTGTTCTGATGTTTCGTGCTGGGCCCATACACAAAAAAGACATGAAAACTGTTTACACACGTCTGTGCTTTTTACTGTTGCTTTGTGGTGTTGTTTTCAAACCATAGTCAAAACTATAAACCAACTTTTAGAAACGAAAAAAAGTCTTTGTTTAAAAATGTAGAGTATAAAAACATTCAGAAAGTGTGTGTACTGACCGCACGTACGGTGGTTTTACATGACAGGATGGAGACATGGTTCACATGGTTTCTGTTTGTTTTTATGAAACCAGGATTAAGTCCGAATGCTGTTGATAAAGTGTACAGAATCCAGAATATTACCTGGATGACGAAATGTTGAAATGGTTCTGGATGTGTTTACTGTCTGTTTCTGACCTTTATAACAGAATATGTTGGAGGGGGTGTTTGAAGCTCATACAACATGAACATCTCCGTCTACACCATTATTCAGGCAAAGAGAGTCTTTCTCCATCAGTATCCACATATAAATCACCAACACAGTAGATCGGTAGATACTTCATCTCCTGAAATGTGAAAAAAACCCCATTAAGTGCCTGAAACGACGACAGCAGCGATGTGATCGATGTGATTCTTGAGCTGCGTGTGAGAACGTTCAGGAGGGAACGGAAACGCTCTCCGTCCAGACCTGAGAACGATCGGATCTTCAGTTTTCCTTTTGATATAAACTGAAAACATCCAGAATAAATAAACCAGTTCAGGTTGAAGAGAGATGTCTTTGAAAAAGCAGCAATCATAACGTTCATCTTTCTTTCACGGAAAACATGAATCTGCTGGTAACTGGTGTGTGGAAAGAACTGATGTTTCACAGCGAATGCGACTCGAACGCTCAGGCTCTAAATCATTATTATAAGCTTACAGTTGTGAATCGGGGTTAAAAGATAGTTTTCACTTTTCTCATTTCATTTTTGTCTTTATTTTGAACCATTTTAAAATAAGTTGAGGACCAAACTTAACTTCAGGTAGACCTCCAGAAAGAATCAACAACTGTTGAGTAGTTTCATTTCAATTTAATTCAATTAATATATGAATATAGATTATCAATGTATATAACCAAACACAGATGCGTCCGTCCAATGAAACCATTAACAGATTGCAGCTTTTTTTGACCTCCCGAACACTGTGGTTTCTCAGTAAGTGTATGTGGCCAATGTTCAGATTGGTTAATATTTGTGACATTGCGTTCGGTGTCATCCGTGTTGTTTAAATGAGGAAACGAGTGAACACGTGAAAAACAAACAAGGCGTTTGAAATGCACAACAGATATTTTCATGACTTTCTGTGACTTGCTCTCGTTGAGCGTGTTAAACTGAAAATGAGTTTTGGACCAAAAGACCAATAAGTGCTTCAAATACTGCATGTTTACACACGTTTACCCTTCAAAATAAAGCAAAGTATGTTTGCTCTTCTACTATAAAATTCTGTCGTGTTACAAACTAAACATCACACATTACATGTTGTTCACAGACATTTGTATATAATGTAAAGAATATTTGTCCACATTTGTGATATTGTTGCTGTACACTTGTGTGTGATTTACCATGAGCCAGTTTTATATTCGCAGCATTAGATGTTTTGATTTGATCTTTTCTGATGTATGATGTACATGTTTCAGCATGCTGTTGGCTCTCCGGTACACACGGCGTTACAATGATTTGTTTGCTTTTATTTATTCTGAGTATGTTATACTTTCAAGAGTATGTTTCTGAAGATGTATTCTAACTTTATTTATCGTAAGATATACTTGTATTCTTTTCTCTTCTTTATTTCTGAGTTAATCTGTGTGATATAATATCGCTCTGCTTTCATTTATGAATTGCTTGTGTTGGCCGTTGGTTGCATCTTTGTTATGCAGAAACCGTTTGAGCAATAAAAGATAAAACAGGTGATATGAAACCGTCCGGCATGGAAAGAGCTTTCCACACACAGATTGTCCAGCTCGCACACATTTCCTGCTAAAGACAATGTGAAATACTGCATTCCACGATGAATGTTACCATAAGAATGTGAATATCACAGGGTTTTTTTGCTGAACTATCGATCAGCTTTTATTGACGTTAGAATTCTTTATGAAATTGAATATGTGAGGAAGAATTTATGAATCGTATATCTTTGCAAACGTATCACCAAGACCTGCTGTCTGTTATTCGTCTGTACTGTACAATGATGTGAATATTTCGTTTTCGGATGTTAATGTGAATTTGGCCACATGAGCAGAACTGAAGTGCTGCTGGGACTCATTTTCTACAGTATATATATATTGTTACTTTCTCTCTTTCAAACACCATTTTACTTCAACTTTCAACAGCCAATTGCTAAATAAATGACTTGAACACGTCTTAATTTATGTCTTGTTTATGATGTTTCCTAGAACTAAATGAAAGCTTATTGAAATGGGACTAAGCTCCATTGAAGGTTTAAATGAATCAGTTGTTTTGTGTTGGACATCAAGTAATAAACATTTATTTAATGTTGAACATCTTTGCATTATGACAAATGAAATGACAAAACCCATGACAGTAAAACATAGAACAACACGGTCAGATACGGAGAAACCAGCTTTCTCTGAAGAGTTGTTTGAGTCTCACATAAAGAGACATATTTTAAACCATTAAGTGCCACACCATCTCTATAGAAATATCACAATATTTATATTGCAGTCGGTGGTTTGCGAGAACTGATGTGTTGTGTGTTATGTTATATGTAAGGGATAATGTACAGGCAGCTAGGGGTTTATTTCACGATAACATACAGCTGCTTGTACATTATCTCTCTTATTACTCGACTACTTGCCACATGAGAAAAAAACTGAACGTAAAATGTGAATTTGAAATATTTTTTAGCGAATGCAGACCTTCTGTGAGGTTTACTTTCGGTTTCATACATTATTAAAGACACATTTATTATTAATGTTTGTGTAATATTAAACTCACAGGGTTGTTATTAGTTTTGAGCGGTTAAACCCTTGCAAATGTCACGACAGGCCAATCAGAATCAAGCATTTATGGTACGTTATTGTTCAAGTTAATTCCTGCTTCATTTATTTCATTTATTTACATTTAGTCACTTAGCAGATGCTTTTGTCCAAAGCGACTAACAGAGAGTTTGTCGATACAAGAGCATTAAAACAATAGGTGCTATTACCAAATTACTATTTTTAACAAAAGCTAGAACAATACCTGATGAGAGAGGGTTAGTATTTTACTTTACTTTAATTTACTCTTCTTTTAGGGTTCCGCCTCTTTTATTTACATACAGCCAACGATATTTTCGTCCGTCATAAAAAAATTCAGACCGGGTTCGATTGATGGCCAAATATTGAATATTTCCGTCTGTATGTGCAAAGACCTTTACATGTACGTACACATGTCTTTTCTCATTAAATAAACAATCTTTTACTGATGTTTATTGTTGCTGTATTTTAACTTGTTGACTGAGAGACACAAACCATTGATCATTTATTTATTTAATCATAATCCCTGAAGATTATGATGCTGAAAGAATCAACTCTGTGCGGTGCAGAAGGATTTTCATGTCTCCTTCACTTGAGAATCTAGTAATTGATAGTGAGTTGTGTCCTTCCTGCAAGGAACATGTGACCGTCTTGAATTTCACAAGGTCAGATGGGTCACAAAAAGCAATTACGTAACTTGTCTCGTGGATGATTTCTTCACCCTTGAGACGAAGCAGAAGACAGTGATGTTATTGCTGTGCGCTGGGATTCTCTGCTGTTCATCAGTGACATTTGTAAAATGATGAGGAAGCCAAAGGTGACATTTCCACACGATCCAAAATTCACACAGTTCACGCAAAAATACACATTCAGTCATCATTTATTCATCCTCACGTGCGTAAATGATCCTCACGGTCAGTCGAACGCAACAGAAGATATTTTGAGAAATGGGGTCCAACAGATACAGGAACACATTTGGGAATCATTGAAGATGTGAGTAAATCATTTCTTTTGATTTCTTTCAGATTTGACCTCAGGGCCATTCCAGCGTTGTGGATTTCACATAAAAATGCTCAGAGGAATCTATTTGTTACGAATATATTAAACCACCTGTTTATGTTTTACTAAACCCTTGTTGATAGTCTAAACATCAGAAAATGTCAGTCTATGATCAAATTTCCTATTTTAGAAAAGGGAAATGAAAATGTGTTATGGATGTGACACACACAAACTTTATTAGATTTTTGTGAATTAAAATGCACAAACCTGAAGCAATAACACCCAACAACTGAAGAAGAGATGCCTCTTTATTGTCACAGGAGGCGTGGTGGAAGAACCCAATTGCAGGCAGCTTTGGTGATGAGGGGGTTAACAAGACTTTAATATATACACAAAACAGAAAACAAACACCCACGATGGGGTAACAAAACAAGAACAGGGGACACGATAAACTGATAAGAACTAAACACACTTGACAGGAACACTTACTAAAAAATACCAGGACTAAACAGAATATTCATAAAGACTATAATAAACTTAAGTATCTTTAGGACAATGCTACAAGGACAATTGACAAGGCTACTATGACGGGGTAATAAGTACAACGAACGAGCACAAGACAATAGACAAGAGGGCATCTTATAGGAAAACTAACAAAGGAGATAACAATGGGCAGGTGTGGGTACTGAAACACTCAGGGAAGGTTAACGAGACACGAGAAAGCACATGGCAAGTCAGAATCAAAACAAAGCCATGTCTCTCTCACAAAACCTAAGGCTATGCCATGACTCCGCTGCAAGACCAAGAATAAACATGACATGATAGCGGAATCATGACACTTTATAGAACATCAAATAATTACTTTATTTTCATGTTTCCATTTATGAGGAATATGAACCGTTATGGATGTGACAATCCTGAAAATGGCACTTAGCCGACTATGTCAAATCATGCATTAAAAATAAAACAAATGCTTTAAAACCTTGAAACAGAGACCTCACATGTTGACCCGCCAAATGTTGACATCTGTGCCGTTAGTGTTGGTAAAATGTTCATTTCTTCATGGTAAGATTGACATGTTCACGGGATTGCCCCTCAGCACCGACTGCTGTCTATATTAAATATATTTCTAAACATGAAATGTAAATTGAATTATATTAAATGAACCTTAAATCTGTCTGTTGTTGGATATTTGAACACAACACAATAACATGAAGTGAAGACCAGCTCACTCTTCCTCATTACACACATATTGAGCACAGCGGGGGTCCGGCGTTCACCCAACACGCTCAGTGAGAGTCGCTCTAAAAACAGATTGTTGTGTTTGCGTGTCAGCTGGCGAGTTATTTCCATTCTTGTGATAGATGTGTGATGTTTAGAATGTCAGAGGCAAATAAATCCACCCGCTCTAGTGTTTCTGTAAACTGCTCTCGATTATCCAAGTAAACCGTTGCTGTTCTTCTGGCTTTAACACCAGTTAACAACCAAATTTAACATCAAATTTTAATTGAGCTTGTATTGTGTCATTTAATCGGCAAGGGGACCGGCCGTCTATTTTTAGCCGACGAGATTTGATCAAAGAAGCGGGAACACATTTTAACAAAGAGTAACAAGCTTTAAGATGTAAAGATCCAGTTCCTGCCATCGTTTCTGGTTACACATGAAATCAGTATGAACGTTCTTACAGAGATGAAATGAGCCCACCGTTGCTTCGTTTGATGAAGTTCTGTTGAGTTTCTACAGGCCCGAGTCAAATGCTTGTCAATCGAGCGTGAATGTAAATATTTATAGTAATTATGAAGATCGGTCTGTGCATCACGCCTCCTAACTCATCCAATTACACCTTACCAAAAACCTCATCAGTAAGTCAATTTGATGAATGCGGACATGCAAAAACATTGCGCGACACCGCTTCACAGCCTCAGTATGATCCTCTTTGTTTTGGCATCATTTTATGCCTCATGTTGAGATATTTAAATCAGACTTGCGAATGGAGAGATAAATAATAAATAGCAAAGGAAAACCGCCGCATCATTTGCATGCAAATTGTCCAGATGAGCTCTTCAAATCTTGGTCGTGATTCAAGGGTTCCGTGTGTGCGTGTGTACTCGTGCACATCACGACATAAAAAACAATCCTGTTTCTTCTTAATTATTTGTTCAGCCATGAAAAGTGAAGTGAAACAGAAACACACACACACACATCACAGCTGTTTGAAAGGCTCTTACATGCTTTTATCAGCATTGTTAAAGAAAGCGAGACGGATCCTGCACCAGTGTTATTAAACTTCATCTTTCAATACTAAAGACTTGTAGTGGGATATTTTTATTTAGAGTGCCTCTGATTTTGGAAAACACTTAAGGTGCACAGATCTGATCCATACAGGGACACACTGACATCACTGAATATTTATCCCTCAAGCGGTCCTCGTTTAGGGTGTACACTCATGGAATAGTTGTTTTCTTTTAAACAAAGATTTGCAGATTTTGGAGGATTTATGAAATTTAAAATGTATATAAATAGACAAAATAAAAAATGAAAATAGGTTTTTATGTAATATTCACTTCATAAAGGACCCACATTTCTAACTTTTATTCATGGGGATAACATGGATAATTTTACATGGTTTAGTGTCAGAGTTAGTCCCCATGTTTGGGAAAATGCAGTTTTAAAAGTAAAAAAGGACCACTTTTACCAGTAGATTGGATGGTTTATGCATTGTTGGAAGTGTGACACCTTATTCTGTCTATGTGTGTTCTCTGTTGTTTCTGATTTCGTGGATACATTTTGTCCATTTTCTAAGTGGGTCTCCAGGGACCCCGAAGACCACGAGTGTGACTTTTTTTTCCCACACCAACATGAAATCAAGATATCAATTTTTCTTTATTTGTAAATCTAGAAACGTGTTGACCACTTTCCAAAGTATCATGCCGTTTGGACAACAAGAACTTTTTTTCATGTTAGCAAACATTATTTGCGGATCAAAAAGCACAAGGGTTAAGGGAATAGTTCAAGTGAAAATGGAAATACTGTCATCATTTAATCTCGTACAGATAGACTACGGTATAAAATATTCCATAATAATATTACAAATATGAATGTGGTATGAATCCAGAGAGAGAGAGAGTAGGTACACAGATGATGTTTATTGTTAATGTTAATGTATTGTATAAAGTATATGTGGCACAATGTCATATATAGTATAATAAAATGAACAGTGTTTTCAGTTGACTTCTTCTGTGAATTGTCTAGTAATCATCACTTTTAAATTTTCCTGGAGCCAAAGGCTCTCATGAATCGTCTTGAATCCAGAGAGCTGATTCATGATCCCCATCTGTTCCCACAAATGACATTTTTCCATTAACCCATATATAGTGTTTGACAGACCATAAACACGTCTCTGTAAAACCCACAACAGACACGCCGTCCGGCTGACAGAGAATGTATTTCAGTGTCAATGAACTTTCTCTTTTTTACACACCTCACATTGGGCAGATAAATGATTCCATCCATCCCATCCACTGCGTGTCATAACTCATCTGTGTAATCTGTTCAGACGTGACATAAAAACACACAATAGACTGCAGAGCTGTCGGCCGTGAAGCTGAGGAGTCAAATCCAGATGTCTAGGCTGCTCATAAGTCCTGCGTCTGTACGGTTGTTGTGTCCGTGATTTCTCTTCTGCGTCTTGACAGCATGTGGACGTCGGTTTGGATGCTCTGCACCGCTCTCTTGTGTTTCTTCCAGCAGAACATTTGCTTCGGTGTCACTGACACCTTTTTCACAGCATTTCAGCGTGCATTTTGGTTTTTTCTGCCATTGTCAACATTCGATTTCCCTTAAAGAAGCTTGTCATATTTGTTCTCTAGAAATAAAAACATTGCAAATCCAGTCAATGCCAATACTGTTTCAAGTAAGAGCAAAGAGCAAATTCAAGCGTACGCTATATTTTATATTTTAGAATTTTATATGACTTTCCAACGATATACACAATAATCGTGTGTGTGTGTGTGTGTGTGTGTGTGTGTGTGTGTGTGTGTGTGTGTGTGTGTGTGTGTGTGCGTGCGTGCGTGTGTGTGCATCCAGTCATTTAGAATGAATATTTCCAGCAAACGCTTCAATCAACATCTTTTTAACTTACTCTGAATAAACCATCAACCGCCCACAACATCTCCATATGTCATTACATTGAGTCTGAAATAACACGCCTGAACTTCTGCCGCTGACAGCGCTGTGAGAGGAATATATTCCCAAATGAATCCTCGACATGCCTCAGGTGAACATAAGGCAAAATCATGAAGCTAATTTCACAATTATCAAAGCTTACAGTGCATATGTGAGAGACCACCATGATGAAGCATCTGCTGAGAGAGAGACATTAATGTCACGGCTGGATTTACTGAGCCTCCGGCATCATTATTCATTCTAGTGGAACTATTTTAACATCATCTGAGATCATCTGGAGACGTTGATTGAAAGTTTCTCTGTAAACTTTTATAAACCGATGAAGTACCAGCGCTGTGAATGAAGCAGAGGGATGACCAGGGGGAATGTTCAATTCTACATCTTCAACATAGTACGATTTAATGTATATTTTTGTGGGAGCTAACATAAAAAAAATATTTCTTTGAGTTCAAATCAATCTATATTACTATTTAACCAATTACAGGAAAATGTAATGCTTCATCATAAGGTCAAATAAAACAAGAAGGAAATGGTGTCTGGATCTCTTTTTCTCCAAAGGCTTAGTATGGATTCTTAATAATCCTGAAAATATCTCTACATGCAGTCCCTACAGGTGAAATATGCAGAGTTTTAATGTATGGATAATACATTATATAATACTCGATGATGTAAATAACCGAGAGCATACGGAAACGCAAACAGTATTTTTGCATTAATAATCGAAATCATACAGAAACGCATATTTTATATTTTAATATTTTATTTTTAAAAAGCAGGAACTTTTTTCTACCTTTTACCAGATAGCACAGGTATATCTGTAAATTGTTTGGTAAATATCTGGAGATCTGGAAAACATCTGCTGTGTAAGAACATCTGCTAAACATCTTAGAAAGAGCTGTTGAACATCCATTCTAAATCACACACGTCTCACAGACGTCTTCTAGAGGTCTATAGGACATCTGACAGCAGACGTCTCACAGATGTGGAGCAGATGAGCAAACAGCATCTGACAGATGTTTTGCAGATGAAAATGCAGACATGAAATAGATGTACCAGATGTACGTGTGCCATCAGGGTGTCGGTGCTGTCAGCCAATAACGAGTAAAGACGCGCTCCGTAACTTCAGGGCGGAGCTTTAAACGCAGCTGCTTGACGTAAAGCTAAAATGGCAGCTAATGAACTATTAAACAAAACGCATATATACATTAAATTGAAGACACAAATGGGTGAGTGTGGGGTTGTGTTTCTCCTGATGAGCGCCGGAAGTGTGACGCGTTGTTCTGTTGGACAGGTGACATCCTTCCTTCAGTAGTGAAGTGACATCTCCCGCTTTGAAACTTTTACCTCCTCTATTTTAATTCAAATATATTGTTAAAGATCAACTCAATTTTAAGAATTTTACGGCAAAAAAATACACAACAAAACATTTTCTTGAGTCAAGAGTCAGAAGAATGACTGGTGTAGTCAAATATATCAAAATATTGATAACTGACAAAATTGCTTTATTTTAATAACCGACAAAACTATTCAATGTGTGCTTTATTTACTCTGAGCACTTTGTTTTTGGTGATTTTGATGTTACTTCAACATAAAATGTGTCTTTTGTCATTCCAATAGTTTTGCATGTGTAAGTGGAGGCCTACAGTATGTCATATTTCGTGTTATGTCATCATTTCTCATGGGTTGATGATTTGTCACTCCTCTGTCTCACCAAACCCAAATAGAAACTGTATGTCCTGTTATCACATTAGTGAAACAGAGCAGGACGGTGAGAGGCAGGTGAGTGGAGTGCAGAATCAGCTGGGACAGCGTTCAGATGTTACGGAGACGTTGTCTTTTGGTTGCTCAGTGGATTGCGGGCATTAGCCGGAGAGAGGCAGATGTAAAGCATGTCGGGGGCCCTGCAGGGGATTGTGGGATCTCTGTGTCCTTTTCTAGCAGAACAGAGAAAGCTCAGTCAACTTTATATAACCCCCCCCCCCCACACACACACACACACATACACACACATGGGCATAAACTCTTATTGGCACACGCAAGCTTCAAACACAATCACACAGACACAAGCAACCTGGCACCTTGTGTTCACTCAAAAGATCTCCGCCATGTGTAGTGAGGTCCTAAAACACAATAATCAATATAATTCAACAAAATGTTCAGCATAACCAGTAGGCTACAAACAAACTCTTGATTATTTGATCTAAAGAACGTTTCTTTACCCTTTATTCCTCTAAATTACAATCTTTTTTAGATTTATCCAGCGATGTGGCCTTCAACTTTTGGACCTCGCTGTATGTTTACAGTCAATTGTTTACATCACTACGAAAACGTGATTGTTATGTATAAAACCAACACAGTACAGGACTCTCAAGCCATTTACATTTGCAATGTCACATGATGATGAATACAATTGTTTTCAATTAAATATAAGATGGAAACATGAAGGAACATTTTGCATTATTTACAGTCTGTGTTTTAGCGTTTCACTGGGCATCAGTAAAATATGTCATTTCTCAGTTTGTTCTAACTGGCACAAGGATCTAGACGGATGCCTCGAGGTTCTGTCAGATGTCTCCTGACCCATTTTCTCTTATTTGAATGTTGACCCAGACAGAGAGAAAGCTCATAGTCATGTTGATGTGGTATAAGATGCTGCATTGTTGGTGAAATATTCCTCTCCGCAATAATCCTTTAAACCTTTTCAACCCGTGACAGACTTCAAAACCAGCTTTGTACCCTAAATCACTCATTACGGTTAATTCAGCGCTTGAGAAATAAACCCATAAGAACGGTGTCAGTTTGTCAAGCGTCCTCACGGGCCGGTGATGATGATGTGACATTCGGGTCAGAAATCACATTGTGTCTTAATATGCACCGAATGGAGATGGAGACATCGCTGTGAGTCTTTTCTTCACTCGCAAACACCAAGAATAAACGCTGGGCAAATAGTTTCCTTGGTAACGGTAGAAAGGGGATTTTCTAGCATGTGGAGCTAAGCTTACCGTGACAGGCACAAAGCAAAGAATAAAAGGGGGGCATTGCTTTAAAGACCACCAACTTCTTGATATTTCGGTAGCAGACAGTCATCGGTGATGTGAGTTTAGTCATGGACATAACATGAAAAGTACTGTAATTATTGTTGCTAGGAAACCTGGCGTTCAGAGTGGCGTTATTCACACACAGTCTTGATTTATTTTAGGTTGTGTCACATTCATAAGGACAAACACTTTGCTTGGATGGACTTGGAGATTCCAGGAGAAGACTCTGGCACCATTATAATTTAGTGTGAATGGGATATCTTATACGTGTTTGTTCAGTCCCCCCCCCCCCAAAGAAATAGTGCTGGACTATTAAAATCCATTGTTGGGTCGAATTTTATAGAACCCATTGGTACCCATTTATAAATGTGTTCATTAATGATTAATAACTCATTTACAAATGCATTATGAAGCAGTTATTAATGCATGAATAAAAAGAGGGATTCTAAGGAAATACCTGCAATATAGTGAGCCATGTAATAAATGCTTAATAAATGTATTTATTCATTATTTATTTGTCTCAAAAGCAGATTGATTATTATCTTGATGTTGTTTGTAGTCTGTCAGACTGAACACTGAAGGGTGTTGTGTTGTTTTTCTCATACCTGCTCACTATTTGCCAAGTATTTCATTAGAATCCCCCTTTTTATTCATGCAGTTATAACTGATTTATAATGCGTTTGTAAATGACTTACTAATCATGAACAAACACATTTATAACTGCTCATAAAGAATACCTTAATGTAAAGTGTTACCAAGATATGTATCGTAGGCTATGGCAATATATTTGTTTATGTTTTCTTTTTTTCATATGTTAAAATTTTGTTTTATTTTTCAGGGATATTTCTATTCAGTATTTTTGAGTATTATATAAAGATGGTTGAATTATACCTTGAATATTGTCAATTATTTGACAAAATAGCGAATGTTATAAAAAATGTTTTATGTTTTGGGAAAGAAATGACATCTTACGTATACATTCAGTCATTTAGCAGACGCTTTTACCCAACGCGACTTACAAATGAGGTGAACGACAGAAGCAATTAGAACAACAAAAACATCCATCAGTTTCTTATTAAGTTTTTTTACTATTATTGTGATGCAATTGTAATCATAAAGATCGTGTATCATATTGAGTCATGAGCTGAGCGCACTCACTGGCTTACATTGGTTTTGTGTCCAACAACATAAAACTAATCTTTGATATTGGCTAATTTGCAATGGTTTGGCCCATTCCACATCCCATTTTAGAGTTATCTCTTTAATAAACATTCCTCGTGTCATGTGGTTGTCCAAAATCCCATCTGCCACATATTCATTTGAAATATTATCAAGTTTGTTATGATACGGTCATGCAAAGGGCATCCCCATCTCATTCCTGTCACATCTCTCGTCTTCCGGAATTGAAATGTTGGCTCTTTAGTTCTGTTGTTGGCATGGCAACGGGCAGTCCTGTCACATTGATGACAAGCTTTTTATAACCATGAGTTTACCAACCGGTGTCTTTATGTGTCTGGAGACCTTTGTGAGGCGACGGCTCACACACAGACAAATCAATTGGAGTGGATATTAAACCTGGAGTGTTATTTTTTTTCAAGTCAAGAGTGTTTGTAACGTCATTGAGTTTAAAAGCTGTTGAGAATAAAGTGCTGCACTTTGGTTTGAACATGCTATCAAATGTTATGTTTTAAAAAGACAAGTATACATCCATTTCTGTAATTGCATTGAATTGATCAAACATTTTAATAAAGACGATTTCACATACAATACAAACTTTCAAACTTTCTCTTGTAGTAAGCATGTGTGTGTGTTTGTGTGTGTCAGATCATAAATCAAAAGAAATTATGTAAATTTAGCGGCTAATGTAAGAAGACATGTTTAAATATAAATATTTGAACTTTAATTAATATGAGAATATTCTGTATCTCTGTACCATGATGTTTAAATGTTTGTTTAGAAGACAAGCTCATTACAGCTCAAACACTGAGCATTTTTCTTGTTCTTTCACAACAGATTTCTCTTCCAGACCCGTCAGGCTTGGAGAGTGTTTTAGAGCCGTGGGCATCCGTTCTGCCAGTCCCCATGATACAGGTCCATATGCCACTGCACCAGATGCCAAGAACAAAGCCATGGCAGCTCTCGAATGCCCCTGTCTGATGCCCTGCTAAATAAAAAACAACGGCTGCGACTAAACCGAAACCTGTAAGTGTCAGAACAAGAAAAAACTTGGACTCTCGCCTGCTTTATACTGTTCACAACACAAAGATGATTTCACTCTTCAAACATACTGTATGCATTTTTTAAGATCCTTGCAATAATTGAGAGCACTTTGACGCATGGGAGTCAGAACAGCGGCATCCAATAGTTCGGCGCACAAACCAAGTGCTCTTGTCCAAGAAAAAGACGAAGAAGAAGTGCTCTTGTCCATGAAGAAGAGGATGAAGATCTCTCGTCCAAGAAGAAGACGAAGAAGAAGAAGATCTCTCGTCCAAGAACAAGACGAAGAAGTTGTGTTCTCGTCCAAGAAGAAGACGAAGAGTGCTCTCGTCCATGAAGAAGACGAAGAAGAAGTGCTCTCGTCCAAGAAGAAGACGAAGAAGAAGATCTCTCGTCCAAGAAGAAGACGAAGAAGAAGTGCTCTCGTCCATGAAGAAGACGAAGAAGAAGATCTCTCGTCCAAGAAGAAGACGAAGAAGAAGTGCTCTCGTCCATGAAGAAGACGAAGAAGAAGAAGTCCTCTAGTCCAAGAAGATGAAGAAGTAGAAATGCTCTTGTCCAAGAAGAAGAAGAAGAAGAAGTGCTCTCGTCCATGAAGAAGATGAAGAAGAAGAAGTCCTCTAGTCCAAGAAGATGAAGAAGTAGAAATGCTCTTGTCCAAGAAGAAGAAGAAGAAGAAGTGCTCTTGTCTTAGAAGAAGATGGAGAAGAAGAAGAAGTGCTCTCGTCAAAGAAGAAGAAGTGCTCTCATGAACGCGTGCTATACACTGAGAAGACAGAGGAGAATATATCCATTAAAGTCGTATTTTGGTTTGTTTTTGGCACATAAATCATTCTCGTGGCTTCAGATCAATTCAACTGATCCACTATGAGCGGATGGACCAATGTCACATGACTTTAGTGCTTTTCTGGACCTTGACAACAACTGACACCATGATGTCTATGAGGAGGCCTGGAAATCTCTCCGATGCTCCGAAAACGCCGGGAGTTCTCTTAACATGTTTCAAGTCATGTGGGCGATTAAATAATCACACAAAGTAGATTTTTAGGTGAACTTCCCCTTTAACTGAGGTGAAATGACAGGAAAATGTACATTTCAAGAGCTTAGAAGACTGGGTTTCATTCATTATAGGTCATGAAAATTCATCTTTTCAGTCAGTGAAAGTCAGGGAATTTGACATTTGTCTTCGAGGGGAAACCCTGATAATATGACAATTCTTCAAACGGTTCAAATAGTGATTATTTGCTCGTATCATTTCTCCATATGATTGTAAAATGTCTTCTTTGATTCTTGAATGCGATGAACCTGAAACTAAAGCTCAAATAGCGTTACACCGTGTCTACACCCCACACACCAACGGCTTGTGCTTTAGGGGTTTGTCATGTCATGGACCAAATTCTGAATTATAATGTGTTATAATGCGTTCTATTGTCCTTTGTCGTGTCTGACACAGTGTTTGTAAACTGTCATCTGTAAATGTGAGAGATGTGTTTGGGGTTCCTCTTAGATCGGAGTGTAACCTGTGCACGGTGTCCCACAAGAACAGATGTTCAGCTCACGGATGAGGGAATCCTCTCTCTCTCTGTAAAACTGTCAGCTCAGAGCGAGACAAGATGGAAGACGGAATCCCATGAGTAAGAAAACTAGACACACACACACCACTAACAGAATCCAAATAAACACAATAGATGAACACTCGCACACATCAGGCAAAGCAGACAGATATGAAACGAAAGGTAATGACATGAAAACAGATGAGTTCAGATTGACTGAAAATAAACCCGCTAGTCAAGTTAATATTACCTCCACATCATACCCAAACAGATGAGTTATATCATGTTAAACTCAACACTACGGACATATTTTGTACATGAGATCACACACACAGAGTTGAGATTGTGTTGTGATTACTTCATGCTCCGGTTGGTAGGAACCCGTGTGTAGTTTTAAGAGATCACAGCAGGTGCACGGGACGGGACGGGACCTTCATCTGTGGCCTTTTCATAACAGAAAATATCACTTAAATAAATCCATCACGATACAGTGTAATATTGCAAATATTGTGGCATGATATATCTTGAAACAAAAAAGATTTCTATATCTGTTAAATCCTGTGTCAACATATAAAACGTATGTTTCTTAAATATTTCTTCATAATTGTTCCTCTTGACTTTTATTTTATAAATAAGTCTCAGTTAAACCTGTAAAGTTGCCTTTAACAAGTAAAAATAGAAAAGCGGTTAATGTTTTGGATATAACCCCTTTAGTCATTTTTTACTTTAGCTTAAAACATTTTACGCCACTTATGTGCACAGATTGTAATATAAAGTACAAAATAATTGAATTGAATAAAACATGAATCTCTCCTTTTTTTTCTTCACGTGTTTTTTCTTAACATCGGTGTGTGATGTCAAACAACGTTATTTTACGGTCTGACATCATATTCTCTCATCTAACCGTTATTTCTTGTTAAATGTGGATTATCCAGACATGTAAATGTGGATCTCATCACCATCCAGAACTCAATATCCTGCTGTCTCGTCACGTGTGTATTCACCTCAGGATGGAGTTGTGCTCTTTGAATGATGACAATGTGCAGTTTTAATAACAGTTGGTGCAAAATTGACTTCATTATGACATTAATCCATCAAAAATGAAATGTCTATTTTTATCTTGGCTAAAAATACACCATCTGATATATTTCCTTGTTCTGTCCAATGGAATCTTACAATGAAAATCCCATTGGCATCCAGTATTTTTCTAAGCATCTCTGAATATAAATAGACACTCGTGATGAGGATTGTTTCATGAATTCTTCATGCGCTGTTAGTACTCAAGGTCTCTATCTAAGTGAAGCTACGCTGCCAAAAATCAACATCCGCCTCATTCTCTTTCTCATCTCATATCACAGATGCATCTCGAAAAAACCTGACACAAACATGCCAGAGTCAATATACGCACTAAAATCAGCAAATGTGCAACAGTGATGTCACAGTGTTTGGACTACGACAGCGAAAAACAATTCACTTAAATGGGAGAGAGAGAGAGAGAGAGAGAGCGTGTCATGTGTGATGTTTTCTGTTTGTGTGCATGTGCATGTGTTATGCATGTTTTGCTTCAGTGATGTGGTCGTTGCGCGTGTGCTCGTGCTCGTGCCGTGGAATGCTGTAAAGGTAATTGGGAGTAAAAGCAGGAAAGAGAAAAGCCTCTTTAAAGCGTCAAGCACCTTTTTTAAATTGACTGATTTGATTGCAAATTCAATTTGACAAAGTCCTCTCTGTCAGCCGGTTGTGTAATTGCCCCGGGGACGCAGGAGCGGCAGAAATAAAGCATTCCTTTAGCCTTCCTGTCTCAACCGAATGAGGAAAAGATGCACACTGGAAGAAAACACTCTCACGCTGAAGAAAAGTGCCGTCCATCAACTCCAGCACATTCACAACACCAACGTTTTTAGGTAATTAGGTAGTGCGAGCGTTGCTTGTTTAGCATTGCAAATGCATTTGTGTTTACAATCAGACTCCTGGCAGAGGCCTTTTTATTCAAGGGAATTTAAAATCATAAGACACATCCCCAAAACTGTTATTACTCAGATGTTGCTCATTCATAGCTCAGGAGAGTTGATGAAGTGTTCGGCTTTATGTAAGTGTTAGTCTGAGATGTTTCTCCTAAAATTGCTCAGGAGAAATAAAAAAGAGAGACAGATGAGAGTGCATTGGGCTACGTGCACGCGGTACATCCGGGTTTCGACTTAAAGCAAAGAGAAGAGGAAAATGTGACAGCACTCTTCATGTGCTTCCAACACATGTTAATGAATGTAGATTGTAGAGGTCAAATCCTCTGGATCGAAGTAAATGTGATGAGAAATGTTTGGTAAATGAGATAACTCCGTTTTTACAAATCATGTTTTTTATTGTGCATTCCAATAAATATCAATAAAACTGTAATTGGTTTGTTTTGATTTAAGCCATAATATCTAAAAAAATACAGCTTACTAACACAATTAAAGCATGATAACATAATAAACAACATGATTTTTAGTTATCTCATTTTGGAAAAAACTCTCCATATTGAGATCTTTAATCACATTGACGTTTATTGTAGACTTGTCAACAATTTCTCAAACTGAGCTCAGTCATCTCTTTTGAGATTTAGCCACTTTTTTTTCAGGAGAAATATCTGAGATGCGGATGAGACATAAGCGGCTCTCTGTTTTATCGTACAGTATTTCCAGGAGAAGTCATTGAGACTGTGGTTTTTGGGGGGTTCAGAAGAGCCGCGGCAGAACAATAGTGTTCAATAGGACTGGATCTCAAGCAGTGAAGTCCTCACAGAAACATCATGTTCCCCCCAAACCCGTGACAAACGTCTGGCCGGCACTGTAAACACTTTTCCTATAGGGCAGAATCATATTATACAGCTCATTTCCACAAGACTCATCATTTCACTAGATGTGTTTACAGATCAGTGCTCATACACATGATGTTTCTCATGATTCAGAGCATCTGCGGTGGATTCAAGAGCCGTTTACTTGACCGCTGATGTCAGAATAAATACTTGTTGTGTTGTTTATAGCGCTGAATCCTGTAATGCACATTATTTACACTAAATACTGCTACATGTGTACATATAGAAATGTAAATGTGTGTGCGCATACAGAACCTATAAAATGATAACAACATTTTTTGATTGTGTTTGATAAATTATTTGTACAAAAGAAAATTAACTTTTATTCTTATGTTTTTCCTAATTTCTCCTTTATTATTTTATTTTCTATGTGTATTTTATTGGTAGTTGCCCCTGTGCCCCTCCTCATGTGAAGAAGAAACAGATTAAGAATACATTCAGATTCAGTTGAATTTGATCATTATAAATGTAATTATTAAGGTTCACCGTATGTCCGCTCTTCATCACATCTGTGTCATAATGTGACAATAAAATAAATCTGATAGAAATCTGTCAAATGAATCAATGCTAAACATCAACAAAGCCATCATCATCGTCACATAGAATATAAATGCAAAGATTTCCCTCCCATCCAGCATCTCTCTCCTTCAGTCAGAACGGTCAGAATATGTTTCTCTCCACAATTATTCTTCACTACTACATGCTCACCTTTCCTTTTTAACCTTTACGTGAAGCAGCCGGACAGAAAACCTGAAGGCCATCTGAATTCAGAAGCAGATCCAGTGAAATTAAAACCAGGAGCTGATTTCAAATGCTGCATCCAGTGAAATAACACTACATGTGTTTAGTTCTCTTCACAATACATTTCACTTTATTCAAGGCCTATATTATAATCTGAAAACATCTCGTGCATGAGTTATTTCTGCATCACATACGCAGATTATCACTCCATCTCCTGTTTTCATGAACTCGTATCATCTTATCTGATATTCTGGAAACCCTTTAAATATTTGTAACTTAAAATAATAGAAGATGTTCATATGAGGTGCAATAGACATCGGTTCATAAAAGGTTCTTTGTCGAGATGTTCAGTTCCATAAAGAACCTTCAGCAGAAGGTTACTTGTAAATCGCGTGAAGCAGATTTCATACAGAGTCCTTCAAATAGGAGCGATTGATGGGGAAAAGAAACGCCAGAAGGAGATACGGTCAAATCATTCATTCATGATGTACAATGAGAATAAAAGCAGTGTAGTGGAGAAAGGAGACTATAAAATGGTTGTTTTAACGGAAGGTTCTTTGGGAAGCAGCATTGAAGACTTCAGCGTGTTTATTTTTAGGAGCGTGAGGAGATGAAGAGCTCAAATGATGTGTGATCTTGAAATATTTCTCTCAGCAGAAGCGAGTGAGAAATGAAGAAACACTGGGCCGGACGTGGGTGGCAGGATCACACCGAGGAGATAGCGTGGGTCTGTGGTTCATTCCAGGATCTGATCAGCAGAGGAACAAGGTTTTAATGAGAGACGTCTTCATGTCGGCCATTATAGATGGGATAGGTGTTGAACCCGATTCATCCGCGGCTATTACAGGGCTGAAACCTGCAGCAGACGTCCATCAGTGAGTGAGAGAGAGAGAGAGAGAGAGAGAGAGAGAGAGGTCAACAGGGATGAAGAAACATCTGCTTGTGTTAATGATGCTGACAGAACCTGTGTGTTTCATCTCTTTCTCTCTGTTTGCCTTGCCTGTGACTGTGAAGGGTTGATCCATCTCACGGGTGAATATATGCAGAAAATAAAAAGCACTTATGTGGGTTTGTTTCTCAGCACTTTGATAAGTGTGCAGACGTTTAGATCTGAAATGCAGATTTATTTATTCCGCTCGTGCTAAATAACAATAGAAATTCTGCTGGATTTAATGGTTGGAATGGGAATTGTTTTGTTTTGATGGAAACTATGTCGTGTTGGGTTCTCGGCTTCCAACATTCGATCCCAAATAAGATAAAAGGCATTTGTAATGGTTTTAATGGTGAACAGTCGATGGTTCTGGTTATTGTAAATCTAGAATTTCTCTTGTTTTTCTTTTGGTTTTTATTGGGTTATACAGTTAAACACAAAAACATACTCGACGATGAATTGCTACACTCAGCACATGCACAAAAACACTGCATTATTCATTCATTTTGACATAAACACTTGAAATTGCAGTTTTTTAATAACTGTGCCCACAGCTGTGAACTATTTTCATTAGTAATAGTGGTGCTCTTCTAAATATCCTTATAAAAGCATCTGATGTGCCAGCTGAAATAAAAGACGCCAGTACAGAGAAGATAAATATAAACCAGCATCCGCCGACAAAACCAGGACAGCATCTCTCATTTGATTCTTATTGAAGCCCTATTCACTGTGAGTGGGCTTTTATGTTGCCATGGCAATCATTTTCTTCCCACTCACCACTGACTGCTTGTCAACTGGATTCAGAGCGACACCGTGCGGCCAACGCGCGCTACTGCATATAGACATAAATGATTCTATTAAGTCAAATGTTTGACATTTATATAAAAAGATAAATATCCCCAGGTAACACATAAACATGTCATTCGCTTTGATAAAGCGATAGCCAAATTTTATTTCAAATTTAACACATTGGCAAATGACGCGTTTTTACTTTTTTAAATGGACGCAATCTGGTGTGAGCTATAAACCGCATATCCCAGAACCACAAGCGTGGCGAGGCCGGATGATGACGTCACGTCCAACATGGCGGCCCGCACGACTGTCACACTGAACTACTGCACAACCTCAAATATCAAAGCTTTTTGATAATCAATGAATGATTTAATTAGTATATATTTATAAATGTAGGTGGTGTTCACGATGAGATTTAAAGGCATAAATTTTGTGTGTTTGTACAGGAGTGACGTGTTTGTAAAGTCATAGAGATGATGAATGTGTCTCTGTTTAAATGTCACGGGCTGTTTCTGCCCTTTATCAAACACTGTCCTTATATAAACATATCTCACGTGAACAGAAGATGTGTGATCAGCGACATGTGGATGAGAAGAGACTTCGGCACGAAAGCATCTCAACAGGTACATTATATTCATCTCAGATCAGGTGCATGTGTGCACAGTACTCTGTAGAAATCAAAGAAGAAAAACATGGGATGTCATTTAAGTTATGTTATGATTTTACTGTAGGTAGTTAAAATAAAAAATGAATTCTTATTGAAAGTACATTTTATTTAAACAATATGTATAGTTAGATGACTTCTTTCAATGTGTTACATGTGTGAAATAAGAAGCGCTTGTGAGGCAGAACATCTCTTTCTGTTTTTATGTCTCCACACATAGCAGAATGACAATAAAGCTCACTTGAACTTCAATCTGAATCTGAGTGTTTTTATACTATTTGCTTTTACAGGACAGTCTCGACATGTCAAAGTTTCCGGTGGAGAGGATTAGAAACTTTAGCATCATTGCTCATATCGATCATGGCAAAAGCACTTTAGCAGACAGACTGTTGGAGATGACAGGTGGGCTGATAAAAACACACAGACACATCTTGAGGTTTGCACATCTGGACCCATTTATACTACACACTGCATGGTGTGTAAAACCTTAGATGGGGGTTCTAGCAGATCTCCGTGAGAGTATTGAAGACATGTGACACAACTCTGTGTGTATGTTGTGTTTAGGTGCCATTGCCAAGACGGCAAATAACAAGCAGGTGTTGGATAAGCTTCAGGTGGAGAGAGAGAGAGGGATTACAGTTAAAGCCCAGACCGCATCTCTCTTTTATCATCACGAGGGACAGACGTACCTGCTCAATCTGATCGACACACCCGTCAGTACATCACTTACTCTACCATAGTCTGTTGTGTGTTAGTTTAATGTTGTATACAGTTATGAAGAGCTTTTGTCTGAAGTAGACATAATAAACGTGTTTGTTTCACTGAGATGTGTGATTTTTGCTTTTAGGGTCACGTTGACTTCAGTTATGAGGTGTCACGCTCTATTTCCGCTTGCCAGGGAGTTCTGCTGATAGTAGATGCAAATCAGGTAAAATCAACAAGATAACACTGATCCATAACAGCCTGTTTCTCGAAGCCTTAAAGGATCATTTCACCCTAAGAATCATTCACTCTCTCTCATGTGTTTCAGTGAAACACGAAAGAAGATATTTTGAGAAATGTCTCAGTTTTGTGAGTTTAGTGGTAGCAAAAGATCTTCTTTTGTGTTCAGCAGAATATATTGTTTGGGTGAGCAAATCCTTTATCATTGACTGATATTGGCTGTGTGGGATTTTAAGCAGTTCCAGTATTAAATGTGAATTACTAGTGTAGAAACTGCAACAGATCATCTTGGCGTTATTAAAAACTTCATTTTTTTCATTCAAAGGGGATTCAAGCACAAACAGTTGCTAATTTCTACCTGGCGTTTGAGGCTCAACTAACAATTATTCCTGTGATAAACAAGGTAGATGTTATGATGAGAACGTCTTTTCAATCCCATCAAAGTCCGTTCTCATGCTGTTTACAATTGGAATGTTTGTTTTAGATCGATTTGAAAAATGCAGATCCAGAGAGAGTTGAAAAACAGATCGAAAAGGTCTTTGACATACCACAAGAAGAGTGTATCAGGGTGAGCTTCAGACTTCTTAAAACTATTTCTCAGATGTTTTGTCATCATTCTCACTCTCTGTTTGTCTTCATGTTGTGTTCTGTGATTGTGGTGGCTGTAGATTTCTGCCAAACTGGGCACAAATGTGGATCAGGTTCTTCAGGCGGTGGTGAAACGGATTCCTCCGTGAGTATCCCAGTCATCGGCTGCTATTTTAGTGTCCATTAAAACCAGTACAACTCCTATTATAGACATTAAATCTCTATTGGTTGTTTAGTTCAGCGGGGTGACACCCGTTTCATTTTTCTGAAGAGACGATGACAGCACAGTGAATCACTGTAAAACAAAAAACGTCTTGGTTTCAAGTACAAACATTTACAAATTCTTCAATCTTGAGAAGAAAATGACCCACGTTATTAACACTTGTCTTTTATGTTTTAAACATGACAATATGTCTGCCACTGACCAAAGAAAAACAAACCCGAATTACTTTACTTAATAAAGACCTAAAGCATATTTAAGTGTATTTTTTTAGTCCTTGGCAGAATATATATATATATTTTTATCTTAATATGTTTATTTAAGATTTGATCGCTATTTGTGCTGGAAAACAAGACAAAAATGCTGAGTAAGAAACATCTTTTTTTACATTGTGGTTCACACATAGAGGGTTTTCTGCTTTATTGTCAGAAGGGGCGCCGTGCACCTATCATCATCTCTGACCGATGAGTCTCCACGTTTCTAGATACATAGAATATTAAAAAAGACCAATTGAATAAGACACATGGAAAGTTTAATATTTTATTGATCGATTTATTAAATTATAATCATATTTACACATTAAATGACATACAGTAAAATCACTGCAGTCACAATCAAACGGTTGAGTCTGTTGGGTCTATCTTCCCGGTCCATAAACGCCTCCTCCTCCGAAACTTTAGCTTTACAGTTCATAGACTCCGCCACTTGTCCAACATCATCCCTGCAGTCTGCTCCTCCTCAGAATGTTGGGGTTGACCGTCCATTGACTCGATTCTCTCAGCCTCGTCATGCAGATTCATATCTTGTTTGGTGAAGGATTATCCTCGCTGACGCTCAGCCTGTGTGTGTGAATTCATAGTCACACTGCACACATACTGTGTAACTTCAGTCAGTTGTGAGGCGTCTGTTTATTCTCTGGGTATTCTCATTATGTAAATGAATATGATGAGGATTGGTGACTGTGGTGTCTTTCAGACCGTCAGCAGGAGTGGATGAGGCGTTTAAAGCCCTCGTCTTCGATTCCACATTCGATCATTATAGAGGAGTCGTGGCCAGCGTGGCTTTGTTCGGTGGACGTGTGTCCAGAGGGGACAAGATCATCTCTGCTCACTTGGGAAAAACATATGAGGTCAATGAGCTGGGCATCCTGAGACCCGACGAACACCCGACAGAAACCCTGTGAGCATCTCACTTACTGTACACACAAACCTTCTCATCATTTACAGACCAAACACATCACTGCACTTTACAGCTTCTTTCCTTGTACACAATTCACCATTTCTATTCTAACCTTTGACCTGTCCGCTGATTTAACCTTTGACCTAGATACGCCGGTCAGGTGGGTTACGTGATCGCAGGGATGAAGGAGGTGAAAGAGGCTCAGGTTGGAGACACACTTTACCTTCAGAAACAACCTGTGGAGGCGCTGCCAGGTTTCAAACCCGCTAAAGCCATGGTGTTCGCAGGTGTGTGTGTGTGTGTGTGTGTGTGTGTGTGTGTGTGTGTGCGTGCGTGCGTGCGTGTTTGCCGTCTCGTGCTGAGCTGCAATCCTAAGGCTCAAGTCTCTCAGACAATAACTCTCTGCTAGAAATGTCAACAACAGATTGTTTCCTTTGTAAAGAGAGATTCACTTTGTGATAGTTTGGTTCGCTGGAAAACACGGATCTCTCATGACACGCACACAAGTATTGAGACATATACAGTGAAGACACATTTTCCAGTGAGTATCAGTTAAAAAAAAGGAAATGTTTATTATCAAGGTTTATTTTACTTTAGAAGCAAAAGCAGCTGCGTCTCAGTAAATATATGAGTTTATGTGTTGTGTTGTGTGAGATATCATTTGTTTGTAGTGTAGTCTGTGATTTGATGTAAAGCTGAAATTGTGTTTCGTGTCAGGCATGTATCCTGTGGACCAATCAGAATACAGCGGCCTGCACAGCGCAGTGGAGAAACTGACGCTCAATGACTCCAGTGTGAGTGTACAGAGAGACAGCAGCATAGCGCTCGGAGCCGGCTGGAGGTACACACACACACACACATGCAGATACACGCACACAAGCATAGACACACACAGATACACACATACACACAAAGATGCACACACACACACATATGCACACACATACACACACACCTGCAGACACAAGCATAGACACACACAGATACACAAGCATAGACACACACAGATACACACGTACACATACACACAAAGATGCACACACACACACACATATGCACACACATACACACACACAAACACACACATGCAGACACACGCACACACATACACACACACACACACACACACACATGCAGACACAAGCATAGACACACACAGATACACACGTACACGTACACACAAAGATGCACACACATACACACACACAAACACACACATGCAGACACACAAAGATGCACACACACATATGCACACACATACACACACACACATGCAGACACAAGCATAGACACACACAGATACACACGTACACATACACACAAAGATGCACACACACACACACACATATGCACACACAAACACACACACACACATGCAGACACACGCACACAAGCAAAGACACACACAGATACACACGTACACATACACACAAAGATGCACACACGCACACACATATGCACACACATACACACACACAAACATGCAGACACACGCACACAAGCAAAGACACACACAGATACACACGTACACATACACACAAAGATGCACACACGCACACACATATGCACACACATACACACACACACACAAGCAGACACACGCACACAAGCATAGACACACACAGATAAGCATAGACACACACAGATACACGCGCACACATACACACAAAGATGCACACACGCACACACATATGCACACACATACACACACACACATGCAGACACAGGCACACAAGCATAGACACACACAGATACACGCGCACACATACACACAAAGATGCACACACGCACACACATATGCACACACATACACACACACACATGCAGACACAGGCACACAAGCATAGACACACACAGATACACGCGCACACATACACACAAAGATGCACACACACACACACATATGCACACACACACACACACACACATCCAGACACACGCACACAAGCATAGACACACACAGATAAGCATAGACACACACAGATACACGCGCACACATACACACAAAGATGCACACACGCACACACATATGCACACACATACACACACACAAACATGCAGACACACGCACACAAGCATAGACACACACAGATACACGCGCACACATACACACAAAGATGCACACACGCACACACATATGCGCACACATACACACACACACACATGCAGACACACGCACACAAGCATAGACACACACAGATAAGCATAGACACACACAGATACACGCGCACACATACACACAAAGATGCACACACGCACACACATATGCGCACACATACACACACACACATGCAGACACAGGCACACAAGCATAGACACACACAGATACACGCGCACACATACACACAAAGATGCACACACGCACACACATATGCACACACATACACACACACACACACACACATGCAGACACACACACACATATGCACACACACACACACACATATGCACACACACACGTAGTCACATATATGCACCCACACACACAAGCATAGACACACGCAGACACACACAGATACGCAGACATAGTCACATACATGCACACATACACACACACACACACAAACACATAGTCACATTCATGCACACACACACACAAACACATAGTCACATACATACACACACACACACACAAACACATAGTCACATTCATGCACACACACACACAAACACATAGTCACATACATGCACACACACACACACACACACACACAAACACATAGTCACATTCATGCACAAACACATAGTCACATTCATGCACACACACACACCTCTGGTTTATTATCTCTGTGGTCACATTCCATAGGCATAATGATGTGATTACTGTACAAACTGTATATTTTATCTCCTAAATCTAACCATCACAGAAAATATGTTTCTGTACGATGATTTAAAATCTTGTTAACCCATACAGACCTTAATCTGTGTGTGTGTCAGGTTGGGGTTTCTGGGTCTTCTGCACATGGAGGTGTTTAACCAGAGGCTGGAGCAGGAGTACAACGCCTCTGTCATCATCACCGCTCCAACTGTCCCATACAAAGCTGTTTTATCATCTGCCAAACTTATAAAGGTAAAACCTCTGGATGATAAAACATAGAAATGACGAGTCTTTCACAGAAACCAACATATCATGATGCTCAGTCTTGTTTTACACTAAACATTCAATCCAGATTCATGTATTTGAAAAATGTTTCAGAATGAAATCAGTTTATGCCCAAAACAACAATAAAATCTGTGAATCGGCTAAAAATAAACTTTCTTCAAAGGAAAACAAGATCATTGTTTATATCTCCTTGACAAATATTTTTCTCAATGCAAAAGACTTCAAATGTTTTGTTATTTGCTTCTCAAATAGATGCATCTTGAAGAAAGAATGCAAAATAATAATAATATTGACATTTATGTTTGTGGCGTTTGTTTGTGCTTGTTAGATCGTGTGCTTTTCAATGAAATGTTTGCAGCGCTGTGAATTACAAAACAAGACACTAAAAGTCGATCAGAGCACATAAACGTTGAACATCAACAGAGAAATGGATTGTTCAGATTCTGTGTTTCCTGTAGGAACACGGTACAGAGACGATCACCATCATCAACCCCACTCAATTCCCCGAGAGGTCACAGGTCACCGAGTATCTGGAGCCCATGGTGATGGGAACGATCATCGCTCCGGACGACTTCACCGGGAAGATCATGAGTCTGTGTCAGGTGACATTTACCTTACATCAGTCATCTTCCACATCGCTCCCTGTGTTTGTCAGGGTTTGACCCACAATGCACTTCTCCACAGAACCGCAGGGGCGTCCAGAAGAACATGTTTTACATCGATGATCATCGGTTGATAATGAAGTACATCTTCCCTCTAAATGAGATCGTGGTGGACTTTTACGATGAGCTCAAGTCCATGTCGTCGGGATACGCCAGGTGAGCCGTTGCGTTTAACAGTACTGTGATGTCACGCACCCAGCGGCCCATGCAGTGCCTTATCTGTCAATATAATATGCTTTGTTTTTCTTTATAGTCAAAGATTTAACATTTGTTCTCTAGTTTTGATTATGAAGATGCGGGTTATGAATCGGCTGAACTGATCAAGATTGACTTTCTGCTCAACGGACGGCCCGTGGAGGAACTCACCACGATTGTTCACAAGTAATGTTTGTGTGATGTCTAAATGTAGTGTTCGCATAAAAAATACAGTCTTATATGACATTAAAAAACTTATATTGGGGTATATAAACAGGTAATAGTGTTTATTGTAAACTCAGGCTGCAGTTTCACATTTTAAATGTCTGAGGCGACTTGCACAAGATGGCTCCAGTGAGCTTTTGGCTAGAAGCGCTACAGCAATCTCCACTGGGCCTGCGCGTGTCATCATTTTTGTCACGCTAACAACAGTTCATTACTTTTCTTTTTATTGTAAGCTTAGATTTAGGGTAGGTGTGGGCGCTAGCTAAAGTCATTTATTGTGATTTTTCGGCGAGAGTGGGCAGACTAATTTCCAGTGGTATAGCACTGTGGTTTACGGTGTTTATCTCCTAAATGAAAGTGTGTTTTGAATGATTTTGACGAGATAATGATTTAAATAAGCGTTTTGAATGCATTGATTAAATGATTCACTGGCCACCTATTGGCCGTCTGTATCAGTGAAGTTTTGTCCCTCTTTTGAATTAGTTCCCACGTGAAAAATGAACTAGTGTACTTTAGTATTTACTACAGCAAACTTTGTGTTCAGAGAGAGAGCGTACAGTGCTGGTAAAGCCATGTGTGAACGGCTGAAGGAGTCTATTCCTCGACAGATGTTTGAGATCGCGATCCAGGCGGCCGTCGGCAGCAAAATCATCGCCAGAGAAACGTGAGTTGACTTCAAATTACCCAGAAAACCCTTCAATTCTCTCATTCATACTGTGGCTTTCTCTCTCGCTCATACAGAATCAAAGCGTACAGAAAGAACGTTCTAGCAAAATGTGTGAGTATTAATACTGTTTCTTTAATATTTCTATTGATGTTTGGTTTCTTGAGGTGTGATTGTGTATATGTTACAGTACGGGGGAGACATTACGCGGAAAATGAAACTGTTAAAGAAGCAAGCCGAAGGAAAGAAAAAAATGCGGCGGATCGGAAACATCGACGTTCCCAAAGAGGCTTTCATCAACGTCCTTAAGCGGAAGTAGATCCGTCATAAAAGTCATCCGAGGAGCTTGATTTGCAGAAATGAGACGTGGACTAATATAACTAATTGAAAGGATTCTGAGTGCCTGAAGCAGATTGAATGAATTAATCTTGTGTTCTCCGAGAGAACGTTCACAGACTGCAAGCTCAGTGTTTTAATTTCCAGCTGATCCTCAGCATTTCTGAAAAAAAACTGTTTGAACCAAGTGTGGTTTTCTGAGGACTTGAGCTTTTGTATGTCAATGAAACAGTTTAATTTATTGTGCATAAGAAAGTTGATTTCCCTTTTGGAGTGAAAAACGAACAATCAGTTCATATACAGTACAGATCAAAAACAAATGTGTAATTCCATTAAAGTGTGTAACGCTTCTCTTCAGTAGAGTTTAGTACAGAAGAAAAAAATCGACAGAACGTCGTATTGACATTAAAATGATATAAAGTCAATCAGGAATCCACAGACAGAATAAAGTGATACAACACATTCTCAGCGAGTTTAAGAACGTACAGGTGTATGTAACATCCAAGACCACTTGACCAAGTGTTGACCTTTATGACAAATGTTTCCTGATGGAATTTACAGTACAAATGAAATGTACAAAAGTACAAAAGAGATGCTTTCATTAGCTGTAACAGATGCTCTTTCAGTTAGTGATGGTACTTATATGATTTAAAGTGAAATCATCATGTGTCTGTAAATCTTTCTTCGGTGGAACACAACAGGAGATATCTTGAGAAGTGTCTCTGTGGTTTTGTGTTCTGCTGAAGAAAGAAACTCGTTCAGGTTTGAAATGACTTGAGGATTAAGAAATGACGACAGATTTTCCATTTTGTCTAAACTGTCCCTTTTATCCCAACACTATATGGCAATCCTCTATATAACACTGGCCATCACTGATCAAGTCCTCATCTACACAGACGCGGTCATGCCATTAAAACTGCTGTGGTCCCTGAATCCACATCGGTCCGGATGATTCAGATGTTCAGTCCTTGTAGTCCTTCATGCTGAGCGTCGGATCGACCAGTTGATTGTGAACGTGCATCAGGCCTGCAGGACAGAAGAACCGTCAGCGTGTCTGTGACGTCTGTCAAAGATATTAAACCCTCAGGAGACAGCAGAAGCTTTAAATACTGAACAGATCCTGTTTTCTGAGAAAAGAGATTGTGATGGACACTCCAGACCGGTTTAACGTCCATTCCTCAATCTGACTTCTCCAGACAGATATTGACTTTCAGACAAAACAAACTCTAAAACCGGAATGAGACACGGACCAACATTGCCCACATAAAGTCTTAACTACAGTAAAATAATTCATACAGTAAACACTAGTGTCTACCTCAGGAGAATAACAACAGTTTGCTTTAGATGACAACATAAACAAACGTTACTGCCACATTCACAGACAAAACAAGCAAAAGAAACCCAGAAGAAGCGTAACTTGGCTAAACTTGTCTCTCCAATATTTTGACTTTAGACTGCAATACAAAGCTCAACCGCAAGGTGTCAATGTACCCTACGCTTTCTTCAAATACTTCAAAACTACAGGACCCATTCAACAAATTGTTTGTGAAATTAACATCAAATCCAATTCAAAGAAATCATTTAACACAATCATTATACAATTAAATAATAATATTAATGAATATGAACAATTAAATTGTTTTTATGAGACACTAGCCAAACACAAACCGGGAGTTAACTGCAGTCCCTGCTAGCGCATCCGATGAAAGGGTCTATAGTAAACAATACTATTGTATATTATAGTATTTGAAGAGTTTGGTTCCAAAATGAGAACTCTTGTTTTGAACATTTTTGAAAAGTCATGTTTTTATTATTGTGCGTCACAATTCATATAAATTGCATCTGCAGTTGGTTTGTTTTGATTTGAGCCATAATGACTAAACTAGGAATGCGTTCACAGATCATCGACCGGTCATGTGTGCTGTCACGTACCTTTAAAATACTTGACGGTTTTGACTCTGAGCTCCAGCGTGGCGTCCTCATCACAGATGAAGATGGTCCGTGGATGCTGCTGGAAGGCCGATACAGTCCACATGTGATTCACGCCCTCCTCGATGGCTTTATAGAGGGCAAACGCTTTATGAGCCCCTGTGATCAGAATCATAACCTGGAAATAAAGATGACACATTCACTTCTGTGACACGTGCGTGTGGTTTTACAGGTGAAATCATTTCAGTGAAATGCAACAGAAAGAGGTATGAGGAAACATTCACTGTTATTCTTTATTGTCTTGTGTGATGCTCATGTGATGTCTGGAATCCACGTTAACAAGCCTGTTAATGAACATTTTCAGGGCGATGTCAACTGAATCACATTAGTTTATTGTCTAAAACCACAGAGACCGAAAAACGAACGGATGAAGTCTGGAGCTGTGAAATATACTGCATGCATGAAAGCAAAAGCTTTGTTTGCACACACAATACAGATATTATTATATTTACGTTTGTCTTTTCCGAGGGACTGTAAACTGCTATCTCCCTATGTGCGAGTTGCATGTATATAATGCTCTCTCACACCATATTGTTTAAAGCTGGACAGACCTTTTAAGACACCTGTCTGAAATATTTGCATTTAACATTAAATGAGAAGATTAGAAAGAGCAACGTGAGTGAGTCTATTAGGAGCGATTCACATTTCGCGTCTTTTGCATCAGTAAAGAAAAGAGCTACTTGAATTAGTACCTGACCTCTAGAGATCTGTCTGTCATTTACACTTATATCCGCAATATTCTTACATTTTTTAATACAATTTACTGATTATCGATCTGTATATCTATATTCAACAAGTATTTTTGTGTGCGCAGCCGAATAACTTTAAAAAGTAAATAAAACATTTTTAGAAAGATTGGAATTGATGAAACTAGTATCTTTGTATTAGCATCTATTGTATTATTGCTCTTTTATGACATATCTCTTATTGCTCCCTGAACTCTCTGTAAGTCACTTTGGATAAAAGCATCTGCTGAATGACTCAATGTAAATTAATTGCAGGACAAGATCGACATATTTGATCATTTTTTTGTTATAGAAACAATAAACTAAAAATGTAAAAGGTGACAGCTTAGAAAATTGTATTGCATTAAAAATGTGTACATTTGTACAACTGTGGTAAAACAGGGAATGGAGCAGGAATCGCCACAATGGAGGCACTGAAGAGTTCAGTAGATGAACTATAAGGAGCTGTGATGTGTTTCACAGATGTTCAGGTGTTTTACGTTCAATTTCTTACATGAACGTGCTGAACTTCATTGTTTTTTAGCTGTGAAGTTGGCTCGTTGAATCAGATCGCCATTACGAACGTACTTTGCAAACAAATGACTCCTTTTTTAACCGATTCTTTTAAACAATGTAAGAGATGAGCGAATCATTCAAACCTCGGTGAACCACAAGAGAAGGTAGAATGTGAATGAGCTTTGTTCATTTAGTAAGACTGGTGAATAAATGTAATATTTTATATAACTTTTTAGTTGTCCTTTTAATCTCATTTTTAGAACTTTAATATAAATGTTATCTAAAGCCACTTAGGGACGGTTGCACCACCTCCGCCTCATTTTGAGCACTTCTGCTGGAACCACAGATAGTGAACATCAGTAAACAGGACAGTTCATGCTCATGTATTGCTTTCTTTCTTCCGCAGAACACAAAAGAAGATTTTTTGAAGAATGTTGATAATCAAACAACACTGAACTCTTTGACTTCCATTATTTGATCACAAAACCACCGAGACATTTCTCAAAATACCTTCTTTAGTTTTCCACTGAAGAAGAGTCACGTACAGATTTACAAACACGAGAGAGAATAAATGATGACTGAATGAAGTGAGAAGCTGATGTTTTTTCGTTTACCTCTCTGGCATCCATCACCGTGCCCACTCCCACAGTCAGAGTCATGGTGGGCACTTTTGAAAGATCGTTTCCAAAGAACCGGGCGTTGGCCACGATAGTGTCTTTGGCCAGGGTCTTTACTCTGGTTCTGGACACCAGACTGGAGCCGGGCTCATTAAAGGCGATGTGCCCATCAGGACCGATACCTGAAAACAATACATCGGTCAATACATTTGGTCTGGATTCTGAAAAACAGCATCTTTATAAACTTGTGTCTGCTGAGGTGGTCCTGTATTGAACGCACCTCCCACGAAGAGTTCAATGCCCCCGGCCGCTGTGATCTTCTGCTCAAAAGCGTCGCACTCCACCCGCAGGTCCCGGGCGTTGCCGTCCAGTATGTGAGTGTTCTGAGGCTCGATGTCGATGTGTTTGAAGAAGTTATTCCACATGTAGGAGTGATAGCTCTCAGGGTGATCCCGGGGCAGACCTGCAGACACAGAGGAATGATTTGGGCTTTTGTGATCAGAAGTCTTGTGTAGAATAGAATAAGAAGAGCTGTGTAATGTGTGACGGTGACTCGCTGCATCAGCAGCTTTTGTCTGCAGCATTTTGAGAGAGTCTGTGCCGATTCCGCAGCACTTCTCACACTCACCTACATACTCATCCATGTTAAAGGTCTTCACGTATTTAAAGGACAGATCTCCATTCTTGTGATACTCGGTCAGCTTCTTATAGCAGCCGAGAGGTGTGCTGCCTGTAATTCATCAGATTATTGAGATCGATTAGATCACATTTCCACACCTTATTTATATAGATATTAAGTTCAGCACAGATAGAAACGTTTAAATCAATGCGAGAAAACACTGTACACTTGTATTTCTGAATCAAACCGGGTATTAATTTGAGCGATGTCATTGCAGTTTCGTCGATTGTGTCCAAATAGGTGCCCTTGGTAAATACGAGTAAAGAAGGCTGTAAAAATAAATCTGCAGTGTTTCTTTTATTCAAAAAATTCCAACATTTCAATTTGAAGTGGGGGGAATATCACATTATGAAAAACAAATGATCTTATACACCCTGGTCACAATTATTGGCACCCTTAGAAATTCGTATGAGTAAAATATCTCCCAAGAATATTCCCATTGATATTTACATTTTCTTAACACACCAGGGTGACTAGAAACATGAAGTCGTCCGGTCATGACTTCTTGTTTCACAAGAGAATAAATATTATTAACACAAAGCCCAGACCCACGTCATCATTCATCACAATGGATAAAACCAAAGAGTATAGTTCTGATGAGCTACACAAAATACAAAATGGCTTTAAGGAAATTGTTAATTTCCAACATCAGGGCAGATCAAGAAGTTTTGTTTTGTCCATTGTGATGAATGCTTAAGGGGGTTTAGGCTTTGTGTCATGACCGGACGACATCATGTTTCTAGTCACCTTCAATGGGAATATATTTTACTCATCAGTGAAAACAATTCCCCACACTTCACATTGTTTCACTTTAGTGGAATGTTGGAATTGTGTAGATTTGTTTGTATGAAAGATCAAAAGGAGAAGCAATGCAGATTTATTTTTACAGCCTTCTTTTCTCATATTTACCAAAGGTGTCAATATTAATGAAGGGCACTGTATGTGTTTGTTGTTTACCCGTTGGAAGTCCTAAAGTGAAGTAGCGGTCAGCACTGGGTTTGAACTGGATGATCCGGTTTCTGATGTACTTTGCAGCCCATTCACTGGCCAGATCATAGTCATCCAGAATCACAAGTCTCATGACTGCTCACAGATAACAGATCACTGTGACACAGATCAATACAGTATTGACCACAACTGACCATCCACAGACCAGCAGAGCCAAACACATACAACAACATATACTTTCAAATCAGCAAATACTCAATAGATGATCTAACTTATATCATTTTATAAAAAATCTTCCAGTTTAAAACACAAAGATCTGTTTATAGGCGCATTTATGCAATGATATTGATAACTGTATAACGTTGTAATAACGATAATAGGTGATGTAATCATCTACTTACAGTAATGTTTTATTTCACGCACGTCTGGGTGAATGGACACTTTAAAAACACTCAGTCATGTGATCGTCTTCCGGTCATGTGCGCCGGCGTCAGACTTCCGGGGACGGTGGCGCCGCCCATATATGTTGATCCGTGCAGCGCAGGCGCATGTGAAAATATGAGATTAAACATGCAGAAGATAGTATTCTCGTGATTATATATAAGTGCGTGGATATTTAAGACCTTATAGTCTAATAAACTATAGAAAATTCATTTAAATATGGAGGAGAGAACGCCATTACAAAACGTGCAAACATAACGGACGCTCGTACGTCATATAGAAACGTAACTGCATGTTTTGCACTGCACTGCACTGCACTCCTGTTTCGCATTTTCTCTCCAGACTTTTAATTTCCTTCTGTTCCCCGCTGTTGACCTTGCAGGAGGACCCTGTGCTGGGGCAGACGGGTTTAGAGTCCGATTCCTTTGAGTGAATCGTTCGTTTGGTGGGGGGGGGGTCGTTTAAATGAGATGTATTTATTGTATTTCTTTATACAAACATTATCAAGGCCAGAATTCTATTTTAAAACTCAAACCAGTGTTTCTGTTGCATACTTGTGGTTTTAATAGGGAGTCGTGTACTATAATGTATTGTACAGGCATATAATCATGATGATAAAAAACAAGAAATAGACATTCGCTTCACGTCTTAAGCAAAGGCTAATGTTTCGTTCCGGAGCCTTTAAGAAGTTCACGCGTAGCGCAACGTTTCCCTAAAAACCCTTGCGTCGTGTGATTTGCAGACTCGGTTCAAATGAGTCAAAAAGAACCGGTTGAGACGAACGAATCTTCTAAGGCGCGAGAGGGAGGGGCTGAGTGGCCGAAGAGAGTCTGTCGGAATAAGCGCTTGATGCGAGACGTGGTCCCTCTTCTCACAGCATCATCCAGCGCAGACACGCGTCCCTCAGCATCACCCGCATCCGCCCGCCCGGGCGTCTCATTCGGGCTGGACCACCATCAGTGAGACCCCCGAGCGGTGTAAAGCACGAGGTGGGTGCAGCCTGCTGTCCGTCCCGTGTGTGATTGTGTTCAGGGCGCCGGTCGCATCCTTGAATCGGTTTGTGTTCGAGATGCGTCTCGCTGCTCATTTAAATCGGATTAACGTTGAATATGCGAACACACGGAACATTGACCTTTTCTCTGCTCGCTTTATCGCATGTCTTTATTTGATCTGGAAAACTCATCGATTCGAGAATCGGATAATGTAGGTCATCTGAACAGACACACGGATCCATCACTTGTAATGGCGATAAATACATTAGATGCGTTATAGCTGTGATTTGTGTTTTCATTCGTTAAGGAGGTTGTGTGTTTAATGATTTGCACGCGATTTGCTCTTTTGAATCGAATCGTTTCGAATCGAGTCATCGCTTGTGCACGTTCACTGTGTGTTTGTTATCGCTGCAAATAGAAATGAAAAGAGTTTATACATCAGGGTGGATTTGGTTGT
>NC_136781.1:358073-420519 GCF_947034865.1 Barbatula barbatula | reverse complement strand
TTATTGTGATATAATTACCTTTTGAGACTCTGTAAAATATAAAAAAACACATTAAAGGTCGGAACAGATGTGCTCGAGGTGACCCGAGTTTGAGGGTCCTTTGGCGTTCCCTATTTCCACCCAACACATTCGTGTCAGTTTACACATACTGTAAAATATATGATGTATGATGGGATGTACTGTTCATCAGACGACAGATAACAGGTTTTCATCACATGTTTATATTTGTCACAAATGAGATAATAAATAATTGATTATATTTATTATTACTTTTATATATCAATTATAGTGTGTGCTCCAAAGTGTGTGTTTTACTCCAAAGTGTGTGTTGTATCCTTCAGGTGGTGCAGAAGAAAGACTCTCATGACTACAGGTGTTTGTTCAGGGCGTGTTTTATTCCCAGAGACCCCATAGAGCTTCTGCAGGATGACCCCGTGGCCTTTGAGTATCTCTTTCAACAGGTACAGTAACACACTGAGTGTGTGTAGAATATAAACAAACGCTGTACAATAAAAAAGCACTGCGGTAATATCATACTGTGTGTGTGTAGAGTGTTGGAGATGTGTTACATGAACGATATGCAGTGGAGATGAAATGCAACACTGCATTGAGACTCGCGGCGCTGCACATGCATGAGAAAATTGCGAGCTGCGGACAAACCACCAGAGCATCAGTCAAGAGTATTGTGTAAGAACACGCACACATACACACACACTTGGACTCTATTATAAAACACAACGCTCTAATGCTGGTGTGTGTGTCTCAGGAAAGAGTTTGGTTTGGAAAGTTTCATCTCTCCCACCCTATTGAGAAACATGAGAGATAAAGACCTGCGCAAAGCTATCAACCATCACATGAAGAAGATCCAGTCACTGCTGGAACCGCGACAGAAGGTGTGTGTATTTGTGCGCGCGCGCGTGTGTGTGTACTTGAAACCCTATGTTTATGATAATATAATACGTACGGGATAATACGTACAGCTGGCCGTGCGTTAAAGGGTTTTAATGCACGACGTGGAGGTCAAGAAGTGCATTAAAATCCTTTAACGCACGGCTAGCTCTGGATTATTCTGCTTAAGTTAAGTTAAAGCTTTCATTGATGAAAAAGGTGTAAATTTTGTACAGTTTTCTTCAAATGTAATCAAACTGACTGGAGCTACCCGTGCGTTACAGGTTTTTAACGCACCAGCCAATCAGAATCCAGTATTCAAACAGACCATGGTATAAAAAGACATTAATTCCAGTCACTTTGGATAAAACCATCTGACAAATGCATGAATATAAATATCAGGAGCATTGCATTGTGGGAAATGTACATAGTATGTATTAGCATGCATCTGATAAACTGCAGCAATAGTAAAAGCAGCTGGTCTGTTTTGACTTTGTCTCTTCAGGTGATTTCTGTGTCTCAGGCTCGGTTGGCTTATCTGACCCAGATGGCAGAGTTGATGTCATACAGCGGGAGAACCTACAACGCCACCATGCTGGTGAGAGAGAGAGAGATAGTTCAGTCCATCTGTTGTGTTCAACTCAAATAACAAAACTAAACCTGCACGTGTGCATTTCCAGCCCTCACTCGTGGAGACGGTTTTATTAGATGACATTTTCTGCATTTGTTTGTCAAGCATAGTTTACTGTACAAGTTACTCTCTGCAAAAAGTATTTAATTACTTATTAATAATGACTTTCTATGTCCTACATCGGCCTTAGTTAAGTGATTCAATGATAGACATGAAACGACTCGTAATTCATTCAAATAAATAATATTTAACTACATAAAGTATTAACTGACCAAAGTATCACAAATGTGAGAATTACACATTAAAGCACAGGATTTTAAAGTTAGACTTTGAATTTTGATGTCAATTCCACTATCGCACACACATATATTACACACACTATTTAGTTTAATTACATCAGAAATAACCGTAATTAAATTACAGACAAAATACAAATACAAGAGTAATCCCTTACTTTATTTAATAAAAGGGAAAAGAAATTAGATTACAGTAACTAATTACTTAGTAACTAGTTACACCCAACACTGCTCATGACTAGTGGTCATATGAGTGTGTAGTCGCAAATCTATACAATATTTGATGCTATGGATTCATTATAGTAGACTAGATCAAATTGACATAAGCTTTCCTGTAGCTCAGCTAGTAGATGATAGACGTGTGTTATGACTATATTTCTATTCTTTATCTGTGGCTGCATGATTGCGATCATGTCTGTGTGTGTTCAGCTGCAGGACAGAGAGTCATTGGTGACTTTGCTGGTGGGATCGAGATACGGCATCAGTCAAATACTGAACCACCAGCTCAACATGATCTCCACCATCATAGACTTCCACTACATCACTCGAATAGAGGTGCTGTCAGAGACCGACAGAATCAGCATGGTCAAGATCTACCTGCAGGACATTCAGGTGTGCACCTGAAACAGAGGAAATATTCATTAGCATTAGCATACATTCACACACATGTACAAACCTCTTTCTCTCTGCTTGTTTAGCCTTTAGCTTTACTCATGGAATCCGTGGGAGCTAAAGATTTGGCCTGTCTGCTGGCTGGATACTGCAAACTCATGGTGGACCCCACGATAAATGTGTTTCGCTGGGGACCCAGACCTAAAATGAGACGGATTCCTGCAGAAGAAGGTAAGACACACGTGAAGATTTCAATCGCATGTGATATATTTTCAAACGCATTCAATGGGTTGGAATTGGGTTGTTTGTTATGCGCAGGATACATTTCTCGGTGTGGCAGTGATTCACAAGACAGTTCAGAAGATGATTATGTCATGGAAGGCCTGCTGGACGCTCAGCTGTCAGAAGACACCATGTCCAATCAAACGAATGACGGCACGGAGGAAGGTGAAGAAGACGAGGCGGACAGGAGAACTGAAGCAGAGAGGCTGAGAGTGATCGTAACACATCCGTGTTTGCAGGATGAAGAAGAGGAGGAGGCCGGGAAGAGCGAGTCCGTCGGGGACGAGGATTACTCGGTTACCATGGGTTGGTACACGGACCCTCGAGTGAACAGCAGCTTCTCCAGTTTATCCAGTAACTCACTGAACGCACTGGAGGTGAGCATTAAAGCGGCCATCGGTGGACTGGACCGTGAGGATGCTCCTCAAGAGGAGAAGTTCAGTTCCGGCACGTCAGATCTGGACGTTCATCATCCATACCTGCTGGAGGTGCCAGAGCGTTTGAATCAGCGGGGGAATTTAAACAAACCCGGACCACCTTCTCGACTGACCTACAATGATCGATCAGGTCTGCGCTTCGTTGACCTCTCACTAATGTCCGACAGTTTGCCGAGTCCTCCCACTGCCAGCGATGATGCGTTGAGCAATGAAGACGACGATGAAGGAGACAACGACGTTTCCAGCATGTCAGCGGAATTTGAGGCGGTGTTGGCCTCTTGTAGCGCTAACAGCATCAATGCTAAATTAGCAGGTGTGAATTTTCAAGAACTTTTCTCCAGGATTCACAGACAAGAGAGAGGCAGCAACAATCAGACTGAACCGAAACAACACAGACGCTCAAAGACAACAGCACGAGCTGACACATCAAATGCTAAAGACTCACGAGGAAGCTACTCAGAATCAGAGGAGGAATTCTTTGATGCTCAAGATCGATTTACTCCTCCAATAGCAGAGAAACGCACTACAGGTCAGTAAACACTTCATACGACCATATGATATTATATTCACATGCAGCTTCACATGAAAAACTAATAATATCCACATCTTCAGTTCCTCTAAATGATTCACACTCTCTCTTTCTTTTATCCTGCAGATAAATATTTGGAAAACAAACAAGATGTTGTCAGTGATTTCAAACTAAGCATGGAGAAGAATAAGAATCAAGAATCCAAAAAGTGCAACGATGAGGAAAGAAGAGCAGAGATCATCTCTCAAACTAACAAACGGAATAATAATGAGAAACCATCTCTTGTTAATCACATCACTCCTGAGTCTGCCAACACTGAAGTGGAGATCCATCAGCCCTCAATGATTTTACCTCCTGAATCTACACCTGTTGAACCTCTAACCGCTAACTTCTCGCCGGGTCAGAAAGCCCAGCTCTGTAATGGTGACATCCCTGGCCGAAACGCTCATCTGTCATCACAGCTTCTGGAGATGGAGCCGGATACTATGGAGTTCAAACCAGTCACTGGACCTGGACCAGTGAGGTCGTCTTCCCGAATCACAGCGGTGCGCCAAGCTACCTTACCTCCCCAGAACCCAGAGACGCTTCGGAATGGACCCAAACCTCATAATGGAATATCTGATCATCCCTCGGTATGTTTGGAGAAGACTCAAAATCACGTGCAAGGACTTGATACTCAAGATTTTGAGCCAATTCAAAAAGAGCCAAGAACGAACACAGGAAACATAACAGCAGACAACAAAAGTTCTCTACAGCAGACTGTTGAAAGCAGAAAAACAGGACCTCAACTAAACACAAAACCTCCAATACCTCCCAAACCTTCATCCATCATTTTACAGTCAACACCGCTTAATGCCCCATCACAAAAACCTGAAGCCAAGCAGAAAGTTCCCCCTAACGGTCTTTCCCTACACCCCTGGTCTCAGAGAAATGGAACCTCTCCACCTGCTACACTGAGTAAAGGTGTATCTCAAAGTCACGAGAACCTGAGAACTGAACTCAAGAACGAAAGCTCTTCAATGAAAGTGTCAAGTGCATCGAACACACCGAGTCCTTCTCCCCTACCTTCTCCTTCTGTTCAGTCTGTCAGTATCATACCTGAAGATCCAAATCCTAACCTCCCCAACAGAACAGGCTCATCCGTGCGTCTGTCAGCCAAAGCCTTGCGTGGGAGAATTCAGGATATGCCGTGGTACCTCACCCGTTCGCAAGAGATCTTGGGCACTGTAGCACTCAGCAACACTATTTCATCGACAGGAATCAACGGCACTCATTCAACAGATGTGAATCACGAATCCAAGAAAGTTTCTCCTAAAGCCACTTCAGTGCCATCTCTGATCGACTGGAAGGAGAAAGATGCTGAAGTGATCATTGTGAAGCTCAAAGATGGACCGGAGGAGGCCACCCCGATTCCTGTCAAAGACACTAATGGCAAAGCACCAGCATCATCCTGCCATCCTGACCTGAAACAGCAATTATCTGTAGAAGAGTTGAACAAGTATTTTGGAACGTGCAAGTCTGAACAGCCTCAGTCACAGAGAGAAAACCCTGCAGTTATGCAACTGGACAATGCTTCCTCTCTGTCTTCATCAAGTCCTTCCCATCGGGATGCATGCGGCTGCCATACGGTGTATGCCAACTGTTTCAGTGGGCATACAGAGGACATCTGCGGCTTTGATGACAATCTGACCGTGTACGAGTTCTCCCGTCGGAACCAGATCAGTAAACCTCCTCAACCCACACCTGTTCCACTGACCACCCTTGCTGCCCCTTCTCCAAATGTTCTGTCCCTTTTGAGAGACTCACCGCGTCCCCTCTCCATGTCCTCGGAGCTCAGTCCACTCCTGATCCCACCCAGACCTCTGGAATCGTTGTCTCTGGACCACAGATCTGTAGACAATCCCTTCCGCTTCTTACAGGGCCATCGTTACGTGAGCGGCCAGAAGGGTGCAGGGCTCAAAGAGAGTTACACTTCTTTGCAGCGAGACATTGATGAACTGCTATTAGTGTTGAAGAGAGGACCATCCTCAGTGTACCCCCCCACTCGCAAGGGACAGTGTGACAACGGCAATGGTGTGACCGGGCAGACAATTTCCGAGACAGAGAGATGCCTGGTTCAGGCTGAGGCACGGAGGTTGGCGTCGGGATGCCAAAAAGCCACGAGGGTGGGTTGGGCACCTGATGACGCTCTTCTGTCGCTCGCTAACAGCTTCGGGGCGCTGGTGCAACTAGCCTCCACCTGCATGCGAGTGCCCTGCTCGGACTGCGGGGGTTGTCATGGCGACATTGACGCAGACGAAGCCTTGGGGAAGCTTGAGGAGATCGTGGACCTGTACAAGGAGTTTGTGGGCGCCGTACAAACGGCAAGAGAGGGCGAAGGCGTCAGGCTGTTGGCCAAGCAGTGTACGGTTCTCATCTCTACAGTCTTCTCTCTCACGCAGCTGTTTAGGACACGGACGCCAGACATTGACAACGGAAATGTTCCTCTGAACTTTTAATCTTCCTTAAAGGGTGAAACTGGACCGCAGAGAGTTGTAAAGCAGCGATGCCTGTCTGGCATGTAAAAAGCGATTGTGTGCTGGCACACAAGAATCATTGTAAGTGCCGTGAGCGAACGCACACATCCGAGGAACTAACAAGAGTGACATGTTATCCTGATTGTCTTGCCAAGTCCCCATATAAACGTACTGGAATTATGCATTCTAACGTATTTTCTAACAGTTCTTTCAGTCCTGATGTATGTACAGTCAGTAGTATGTATTTATTTTTTACATACAGTATATGCGCACCGTGGTTTCTAACCTGCATTTTGTTTGTGTGTTTTTGGGGTTTTGTGATATCCCTACCTCTTGCTCTGATAACCATGGAAACCTAATATTAACCGTGTTCTGACGCGTTTTTACATTTAGTTTAGTGCTGCTCTGTACCAATTGACTGAAGAAAGAGTACGGACGCTCATAGAACCCCTGACAACCTGTACAACAATCGACACTAAATACCCTGAATACTTATGCAGTAACATCTCACAAAACTATCCAAAGGACTTTGATTTAGTTTTTTGTCTGTGATTCATGTCGGATGAGAGCAGATGGCAATAGAAATGTGGCTGTTTGGGATTTTTGTGCATCGGTGTGTCACATTGGGCTTTTGATGTTAGTTTTTATATTAGCGTATCAGCTGACTGTTAACCACAGAGATGGGTGTGGTCCAAAGACATAATAGCACAATTGGGGCGTGTTTACACAACAGCGTCATCACCTTGTAGCACCCATCCCATCGATACTCACGCTATTTCTAACTTGTCCTTTGTTTTTTTGACTATGCAAGTTTAACGATTTGTATCCGAAATTTTCCACGTGTCATACTTTCTTACATTTTATACATAATGAATTTTATTTTTTGTTGTGGATCACTAATATTTTTACTTTAGAGAACTTCCCTGACGAACCTAGGCCTTATGTTTTATCTCGGAGAACCTTCATGAAATTTCGTTTCAATAACATCACAATGGAAATGCGGCATATATATATTTAAGACAAATTGCTTAGTTAATTTCAGTGTGGTTAAAAAGCGTTTTCTTCCTTCTTCCAGCGCCAAGTGTAGCGTACTCCAGTCGTGCTCCAGAGTAAATGATCTGAAATGCGCTCCGTGCAGGTGTGTGAATGAGATTTGTAGCGCAACACAACTTGCCTTCTCAGCATCACTGAAGGGCATTATTGTGTGCATTAGCATAAACCGGCTTCTTTCTGGGTTTGTCAGGTGGACTATGGTTATGGTAGATTGTTGAAGGTAGTTCCGTTTATAGCTGAATTACAATATCTGCTTTAATGCAACTGAAGAGCGCCCCTCATTTTTATTGCTTCACATTACAGCCAAAGTAACACGCAAAAATGGCAAGTTTTTAGCCCACATCCCCCTTTCCCCCCCAAAAAACGCTGTGTGAAATATGAACAGATGTGTGTGTAAAAATGTGTTTAAATTAACCTACGCTCGGTTGTTTCAAATCTGGACATTTTCTTGGTTAATGAAAATCAATGGTTGGTTTTGTTCATATTTTACCCAGAGTTTTTCATACATAAACTTTAAGAATACAATTTTCTTCACATTCAGCATTGATAAATGCGACTGAAGCCGTATTAAAGCAAATTCAGTAAGAATTTGTTTCAACGTAGCCTCCTGATCTCAGAGCAGTATTTTGACGTTTCTGGCGAACGATGAGGTTCAAATTGTCATCGGCTGTTCTTCGATCAGGTTTAAACTTTAGCTTCCGCTCATAGTGACATCACTGGAATTACAGGAGCAAATTGAGGTCAGTGGATGGATTATGACGTCATCACTGTTCACTTCTAAATGAGTCGAACTTAGAGATGTGGTTCCAGATGGTCGCAGTTTCACCCCCCCATAACCCCGTCATCCCCCCACACACACACACACACTGCCAGACTTATGTTCTTATGTAGCCCGTCAGATAACACACAGCTAGTTTGTATCAATAGATCAGTAGTGGAAAAGAACACTGATTTAGTAGCACACCACAGACTCCATTTTCAAACGGTAACAATTTTCATATTGAGCTACACGAGAACAAACATGAAAACTTAACTTTGAAAGCTCTCAGAAATGCGAAAGAAAATGTAGCAAATATGAAGCAAAACACAAACAGCTTGTTATAGAGTTTGTGTGTTGAGACGATTACACTTGAAAGTGAAGTGCACAGATGAAGTCTGAATATGTGAATATGAAGGCGAACAGCTCTGTGAATGACATGAGAAAGGACAACTGACAGTATGATGAAGATTTCTTCTACTGTGTTCATGATAATAAAAGTTTGATTTTGAATGACCCTTCTGTGTTGTGTAGCATCTGTCAGATTTACTGCATTCATGAGAATCTCACACGTCACCCTAAACAAGTATTTTACAGAAAGAATGATTGCAGATATAAGAATGTTGCGTGGACACAACGCAAAAACATTAAATGAATTCATTTAATAATGACAGGTATTGTGATATCTGTTGTTAAGGGATACTTCACCCAAAAATGACATCATGTACTCGCCTTTGAGTTGTTCCAAATGTGTATAGATGTGTTCGTGCTGATGAACACAGGGAAAGATATTTGGAAGAATGCTTATAACAGACAGATTTGCCTGTTATACAATGATAGTCAAAAGTGCCCCAGAACTATTTGCTTTCCTACATTCTTCAAAATATCTTCTTTTGTGTTCAACAGAACATAAAAAACCTGATAAAGCATTTTCCTACTATGGGAGTCAATGGGGTCTTGATCTCTTTGGTTATAAGGATTCCTCCAAATATCTTTCTCCATGTTCATCAGAACAAACACATTTAAACAGATTTGGAACAACTGGAAGGAGAGTAAATGATGACAGAATATTTGGGAGATGTATCACTTTTATAACAGAAATAGTTTTTGGTTTATTATTTTATAAAATGCTGATCATATCTCACATGGTTTGAAATAATAACATGGCAACACATTACTCAAAAAATGCTGTGTTGTTTCAATATATGTCCATGTTTGACCAAATCATGGGTTGAAAGCAACCCAGCAAGTCCCCGTGTTTTTGATTGATTTTCACACATTAATGAAGCGTGAAATCATCAGTCAGAGTGAATGTGCACGTGTAGGAGGAGATTACAGATTATGTCTGGGATTAAACTCACTCAGAGTCTTCTGCAGTTCAGACAGAGAGAATGATGGGATTGTTCACTGGCACACTCGCTGTAATCTGTGTGAGTGACTGTACTTTAATCTCTAGTCGAAACCAGTTTTCAAGCCTTTTCTCTTTATTATACAATAATTGTACAATAATTGTCCTTCGATGGTGGAAAAGATATCCAGATGTAAATGCTACGCCAAATTACCAAAGCTCTTTCATCATTCGAGTAATAGAAATCATGTTTTATTCATCCAGGAGATTTGTTGAGAATTTTGTGTTCATACAATTGAAGTCAATGATGTTCAGTATTGTTATCAACTTTCTTCAAAATATCTTCTTTTGTGTTCTGATGAATAGTTGCATGAGAAGGACTCCAGGTTGAGCAACTTTCAGTTTTGGGTCTCATAGATGGCACAGTGATTCTGCACCGTCAGAGGGCAAATAAATATTTGATGTGTTGTATTTAGCAATACAGGGCAAATTCTCGTTTTCCTTGTATGTGCATTTGATTCCCCATTTAGTGTTTACATGGATGTATTCATGTGAAATGTAAAGCATTGATTCTCTTTTTAATTTTTAATTTACTCTTTCTCCAGCTTCCGTCCAATTTTAATCTTATGAGGCCAGCTTTCCAAAACACATTGAGATTTACTGTCTGCAGGAATACAGCGTCTCTAATAACACACAGTTCACTACAGACGCTCACCAGTAAGATCAGCCATGCCTAAATGACATTTTACCTTGTGTACATCTGTAACTGCTGGACACATACACTTCTTCAACTCAATAAACACAAAATCTACATTAATAACTAAACACAGACATCTTCAACAATTATGAAAATGTTTTCAACTATTTGATCTGCCTTCCCTGATGAAACAAAACAAAAGAAACCCTTAAAGATGTTATAGTGGTTTTAAAGGGATTTGTACTGGCTTTAATGTAAACTGTTATGGTTCTACTGGTATGTGATGGATTATATTGGTGGGATGTTAAATCCTATTGCAATATTGCCCAAAACACACTACAAAAAGGAATTTTGTGATTGTTATAATGGAAAAAGCTATTGGCTTGAAATGGTATTCTAATGGAAACCATTAAACACAGAGATGGAAACCATTAGAAATCCTGTAATGGTTTGTTGTTTTCAGCAGGGTGGAAAAATTAATTCTAAAGGTTAATTTTAGAATACCATTTCAACCCAGTTTTTTCCAGTAAAACCATTACAAAATGACTTGTTTGTAGTGTGTTTTGGGCATTATTCCAGTAGCAATTCATCACACACCAGTAGACACCAGTAAAACCAATACAAATCCTTTTAAAACCATTTAAATCAGAGATGAATTTGATGCCTCAATGTCTATTTGGATAACTAGATTTCTTTTACTCATAGACACGCTGTCCATGTTCTTGCACTATAGTTCCTGACAGTCCACATCTCTTTAATATACTAATCGTAATCAGCAGATCTGACAAGTTAAAATAAAATGGAATAGAACTAGTGCACTAGAAATGAAAAAGGGTAACTTTATATTTCATGTTGATACGGTTCAATGAAACATGGAAGGCAATGTAAGGAATCACTTGTTTACTTCTCACCCACGATTATGTGAAAATGTCACTCCCATCACAAGACACATAAAATGGCATTATTTGAAAATCTTCAAATGAAAACATAAGAATTTCTCTTTTTTGATTGGCAAAAACATGAACATCATGGGCTTGTACAGACGTCACTCATCGTGTGGTCCGCAAATGCCATCATTATGTTTACAAACACTAGGTCAAGTTACACTTTACAAAAGACTCGTCATCACATGACTCATTGTCTTTCAGTCCAGAGATTGTGTATTAAATGCACTGAATGTCTTGACATGTTTCTAATTCAAACAAACACACTTCAGTGGATCACTGTGCTTTATTCCCAAGTCCCACAGAACCCCAAACACCCCTTAGAAAGTCATGAGAAATATATATGACGAGTAGAATTCCATTTCACAACACCTAGTAATACGAGTGAACTTTATATTTAGTCGTCGGCTGATGAAACATGTTCTCAGAAAACTTTCAGGAGAAGCTCATAGGTGGCATTGATGATACCCCACGACAGCAGAGATCGATGGTAGTTCAGCGTTGCGCCACGGAACAGCAGAACGATGCTGCCGCCTCTCTCCCGCCACACAGTCATCAGCACCTGACCGCAGGGCACGAACTCGCCCCCCACCTGCGCTTGGGCACGAGATTTCACCACGTTCAGCGGGTAAAACATGATGCCCAGAGCCGCCCCCAGCAGGCCGCCACACACAAAGTCATTGGCCATGTGACCCGCTCGGGTCCGAACCTCGGGCAGCCGTTGCTTGATGGGCCCACGGAGGCCGAAGAAGAAAATGTTACTGGGCCCGTTGCGCAACAGAACCGGGACCAGCCCGCGGTAGCACTCCCTCACTCCGTAGTCTCGCAGAAGTGTCCGGAAAGTGTGCACGGTGTTGTTGAAACGGCCGTGATGCCGGTGGTCCTGAAGAAGCGTTTGGACACGCTCAAAGGGCGTGAGGGCGGCTTCTGCGGTGCCGGCCAGCACCGCGGCTACGCTCCGCGTGACGAGCTCAGGCGTACCGCTTTTGCGGGCGTGACGCAAGAGCAACCTGGAAAAATCCTCGTACAGGCCGAACATGATGGCTACGGTGGTGGTTTTCTGAAGTAGGGGAGGCAACAGCCCACGGTAGAGGTTTCTAAGCCCCTCCTTCTGGAGCTGACAGACGGCTTCGGTCACACGAACTCCGTGAAGCTGCTGGCGAAACAGAACTTTCTGAATGGGGAACGTTACGAGGATGTTGGTGAAGGCGGCTAACGAGCCACACACATAGTGCTTTCCACGAGGCCCAGGCACCGCCCCTACTAGGGCGTGCCCACTTAACTGCTGCGGTTGCCGGGCTGAATCTGGGTCCATGGTGGTCACCACCCCCATAGGAAATTAATCATCTGTTTGGTTAGCAGAACTAGATGTTACATCCTTCACCAACATCTTACAGCCTGTAATAGATAGAGAGAGAGAGAGAGAGAGAGAGAGAGAGAGAGAGAGGGAGATGCAGGTGTCAAAAAAATCAAACATTGGCGAGTGCACAGAGGTTTTTCAGGTAAGCTTGTAATCTTTTGAAACCATTAACTGCCGAGATAAGACCTGTTACCTAACCAAAGATCAAATGTCCCACACAGAACAGGGCAACAGGCACATCTGTATTGTGTATCGAATCTCAATATTACCTTTATAGGGATCTCCACATGGCAACTTTAAAGATGCAAGTTAACCAAACAAGGGTTCAAATCACTATTCATATATTCAATATACTACATTAAATTGATCTCAAATAGAGTTCATTACTTCATTTTACACATCTCATAGTAGCACTAGCCTAACTACGAGCCATGTGCAAGACTTCTCCAAAAATAAAACCGCACATGTGCCGCTCATGAAAGACACCATGGGAACCCGTTTGGAGGTCACATGTTGGGCTGGGATTCAACTTTACTATTACATTAACATGACGAATGACGTTAACATTGTATATTAGATCACATATAAACACCTTTGATCTTGACCTTACAGCTTATTGAGAGTCTGTGTCACAGAGCACATGAAACATTTACTGTCAAGGTTAACAGAGCACCCTGAATAACATAAACATATATGTGACATGTTATTAACCATATGCACACAGATCTCTCTGAAATAATACAACAGAACACCGCATACATGATGTCACATTAAGATTCATCTGCATTATATGAATAAACCACAACACAGCTAACAAACTACTGCTAATGAACCGAGCTAATGCTTTAGAAGATTAGACCACAGACAAACACCCCTGTCAGTAATAGATATATGTGAAAACTCAATATACAAGTAAGCATATGACACTAGATTTCCTCTAAATTCATAATAAACTAAATAAGGAATCTTCATTTTAGTGACAGAATTACTCAAACGGGCACATTCATCGTTTGTACCTGTCGTGCGCTTTCAGTGCAGACAATGTGATTTAATGTCACTTGTCAAAAATCCAAAACACACCCTACCTAGTGCTAATGCTAATGCTAATCGAGTGACAGTTAAAGTTCAGGTGTATGCCCGCATAGTTATTCCACCAAAACTCGTTAGATTTGTAATTGTTTATATTTGATAAGTCGGTATCGATGATTTTACAGATGTAATTACCTTATGTTTGTGCTCAAGAGAATAGTTACGGGCTCTGTTGGGCTGATTTGGATCAGTGAGGCGGTACCGAGTCACATCGTCTCTTGTTTTCTAGCGTTACCACTCCAGGCAGACCGGAAGGGGTCAGAAAACACTTTTTTTATTATTATTATTTATGTATGCCAGGAGCAACTTCAAATGTCGTGTAAAGGCAAATGCACAAATAAGAATAAACTATAATATAAAATAAATATATTTTTAAATATATAGAAAAAATAGAAACATTATCTCTTGAGGGTTTCTAGCGTTGCCACTCCATACAGACCGGAAGTGGTCAGAAAATACTTTTTATTATTATTATTATTTATGTATGCCAGAAGCAACTTAAAAGACCTTGTAAAGGCACATTTGAATAGATTTGATTTTTCAATTAGTATCGCAGATTTTTTTTTCAGATTTACCCAAACGATCAATGACAGTGAAAACAGACCGAGACAGTAAACAAATGTATTTTTATTATACACTTAAGAGTAAAAAATGCATGAAGCAAACTTAAATAACAATTCTTACAGTGAAAGTATGTTATCATGAACCAAATCAATTAAAGAAATGAATCTTTATTTAGATAAATACAAATAATGACGTGTTATATCGCACTGGCACCGCAGACAGCAGTAATGAGCTCAGAGTGAGTCCCACACAACAGACGGAATGTACCACTTGACCTGGAGGTAGGGGAGGTGCAACGCTTATCAAAGGTATTTTCTTTTAATATGTAAATGTGTATCTTTTAGCTATTTATGAATATTTTGTAGAATAGATGTTAAACTTATCGTTAAAATACTTTTACTGGTCTAAGTAAGCACAATGTAAGACGTCATTTAAAGTGATTAAATATCCCCCCCTTTCTCTGAGGTGGTAGAGTACGGATATTCAAACCTTCGCGGTTAAACTCATGTCTCATTAATGCTCGTTTAATTATAAGTTGTTTTATATGTTTGTGTGTATTTAACTCACAGCAGAGATGAAGCGGATGAGAAAAACTCTGAAAGCTGTTCAGCAGGAACTGAAGGTTAGTGGTTTAGTGATCGTTTAAAGCTCATCCTGATGACATGACGTGGTGTTTGGATGTTTTTATTTCATAATGTTGTTGGCTGAAACCTATTTTCGTCATTCATTGAAATTATATTTAATTCAAATCTTTTTTAGATGACTTGGGCTTTTAGAGAAGTAGGGATGTAACGATTCACGCAGCTCGCGATGCGATTTTATTCACGATGAGTTTTTCACAGAATGATTTGAGACAAATTAAATCTGAACAACATCCCTTTTATTATTTCTCTAATGTTGCACATTATCGTATTTTATGTGAAATGACTAAATTGCCGTTTAAAAAGCAAAATGTGAATACTTGACAAATAAAAATAAAGGTACACTAACCCTCTTCTCTCAACAGGTGTTGTTCTGGCTTTTGTTGAAACTAGTTACTCCATATTAGCCCCTAATGTATTATTGCTCTTTTATGACATATCGCTTATTGCTCCATGAACTCTCTGTAAGTCTCTTTGGATAAAAGCTTCTGCTAAATGACTCAATGTAAAATACAAAAGTCTCTTTAATATAAACAAACTAAGAGTCTGTGCAATTACATTAATGCATTTGGCAGACGCTTTTATCCAAAGTGATTTACATTGCATTATTCTATACATTTATACATAGATATCTGCAATCCCCTGAGATCAAACACACAACTGTGCGTTGTTAACACAATGCTCTTAACACTGAGCTACAGAAAAGCTGAAAATCAGCTTCCCCTGCTGTTCAAAACATGAATTGCGATTCTTTTAAAGTCTTAACCGATTGGAATCGTCACATATTATTATCGATTTTCAACCGGCTCACGGAACTCAAGAAGCTGCTTGATAAAATGTCCAAAGAGCATTTATGCCAATTCTACACAAAGATTGACTACATCTAATATGTGAAAGATATTTTAGTTACAACATTTGTGCGACTCTTGTGAATGGTTGTGTATAATAATGTTTTTGTTTCAGAGCGTGAAGGCTAAACGTGATGGTGTTCTGGAGTCTCCGGGTCCGCAGACGTTGGACATTTCATCCATAGAGAAAGACAGTTTCCTTCAGGAGGAGCAATATTCTTCACATGGTATTTCAACTTAATATCCCACATCAGATTACTGATAACTAAAAGTTGTAGATTTAAACCTCACATGGGTTTCTTTGTGAAGCCTCACCATCCGTCATCTATCACAGCATTGACCTTTATGCAGAATGTCTTTAGTCACTTTATATAGAAATTATATTTTGAATGGAGTGAGTTACTGAATGAAAATGTGTGAAAAATCCCACAAAGAGTGAGTTGTATGATTGTTGTTGTTTGAAGGTAACCCACTTCACAGCACGGCTCTGGAGGAAGATCTCAGAGCTGAACAAACCCAAAGATCTGCCCCAGAAAAGACTGGCCAGCAGCGATCCACTGGTAAAACTCAGACAACAAATAAATCCAAAAAGGTTTCCAAGGCACTGGAGAAGATCTCTGCATCCAATGAGAACCAGGAACCATCTGAGCCAAGGAAACAAGGAGCATCGGCCGCAGTAATGTAAAGTGAGGGGTTCTCTGAGATGGAGATGGGTTTCATTGATGCTATGAATTTATTATTCTTTATTATTCATTTCGTCACTTCAGAAGAGTTAAAGGCCGGGCGTTGCCAACTATATCGGAGCACAGGGAGGATGCAGGGAAGAAAAGAGCATCGTTGACCGCCAACTCTAAGGTGTGACTGCTACTTCAATACATATCAAAGACAATGAATCATCATACCTGAGAGCTGTTGTGTTTGACATTTAATTGATACATGGCTTTGTTTTCTAATCATTCCAGAAGGGTCAGAGGTCAGCAAAAGGCACATCTCCAGGAGGAAAACAGAGAGAGCAGAGTTCATCGTCATCCTCAGAAGAGCTTACAGATGAGGATGAGAGCTTTGTATGTCTCACTTGATAGATAGATAGATGATAGATAGATAGATAGATAGATAGATAGATAGATAGATAGATAGATAGATAGATAGATAGATAGATAGATAGATAGATAGATAGATAGATAGATAGATAGATAGATAGATAGATAGATAGATAGATAGATAGATTTAGATTTAGATTTAGATTTAGATTTAGATTTATTTTTTAAAGTCTGTGTGAAATGGAATTAGCGATTGTATTTTTTCCAATTGGTGATGTATACCTGCGTGAATCGACATCTGAAATGAGGAAAATATGTATGGCGGGCCACAGGACTTAACTTCAACCATCAATAACTGATTGGATCGTTAAAAGTTGAATGCACGTTTGCAATCTGTCAGTCATTGGCGCTCCGCCCTCGCGCTATTCATCCAGAAGTGAAGAGAAGTCGTTTTGAGAGGGGAGGTGTTTAACGTTTTTAATTAAAGATTACAAGTAATGTATAATAATAATGATGTGCATTGATACATCACTTATAATAAATACTGTGTAGAACAATAAGAATGATCATTTTTATTTAATGCCGACTTTAGACTGTAAAGAAATGTTTTTCAGCATCCAAGCAAGGAGAAATCCAAGAGAAGGCGATCATCACCCAGCCGACGGCAGAGTGGACAGAAACACAAAAGAAAATCTTCATCGGAGTCATCGGGTATTGAACCTGTAATCTTTACATCTGAAGAATCACATGTGCAGTATTTCAGTTAGCTCTGTATGGATGCCTGTTTGTGAATTCAAATGTTTTCATTATTAATTCAACTTTCACATTCTTGAGAGCGAGTGTGTCTGAAATCTACTTTTGTTGTGTGTGTCTAGAGAGAGCAGGTCCCTCTAAAAGAGCGAGAGACTTAAGAAGTCCATCTGACCTGGATGTGGTGCTTAATGCATTTCAGGAGTTTGTCAGCCAGTACAAGTATGTCTATATATTTTAACAAACAGACATGGTGTTAATGATGTTTGAGGCATGCTGAGTTATTATGTGACTTCTCTGCAGGCAGACGGTGAACTCTGACGCTGTGAAACGCACCATTGACTCATTCAGTCGCTCAGTTGAAGAGCAGCTCTCAGAGATCGTGAGATGGTTTTAACATATCTTTAATCCAAAGAATGATGTCAGAATAGTAGTTATTTAAAATATTGAGTTATTCTTTATTTATAGATAACCGAATCAAGAGAACTTAAGAATCTAAAGAGAGAAAGCTCCAAGGTGATTCTCCGTTATTATATGAATAGCACTTTATGGCCCTTTTATTTTCAAGGCGTTGACTGATTTCTTTTCTTAGCTCAATAGTGCCATTAACAAGAAGAGAACCAGACTTTTGGAAGCCAACAATGACTTCATCAAGTAAGAATGACTATGCATGTAAACGTCATGGCAACACAGTAATTCTGTCAGATGTCGTTCTATTGATTGTGTGTGTTCTCGCAGAGGAAATGCAAAGCTGACATCGCTTCAGAAAGAACACGATGAATTGGAGCAGAGACTCAAAGCTCTGAGAGAAGGAACATCCCTTCTCAACAACCTGCAGGAGCTGAACAGGAGATACCGGAACCACCGCACAGCTCATCCGGACGAGGTGGAAACTGTGAGAACATCTGCTAGCGTTCAGTTTGTAGTTAAAACATCATTCTGTAGAGTTCTCTTTAATGCTCTCATTTAAACCCTGTGACGTTCTGTCTGTTCTGACAGTTTGGCCCGTCCTGTCTGCCTGCCATGTTGCTCGAAGCCAGAAGCATCATGGGAACGGAGCAACTGCTGAAGAATGTCAACGACCAGCTGCAGCAGATTATTGAAGAGACTGAAGATTAACCATCAACACATGCCGTTCAGCTAAACGAATAAACGTTTTTAATGAAATATTTTAGTTGGCACAATGTTTACTGGACATTACATTTAGTCATTTAGCAGATGCTTTTATCCAAAGTGACTTACAGCTGAGGTCAACATTACACATGAGGGGAATAAATGAGTTTAAAAAAGTTTTGTAGTAAAGTTTAGTTTCAGATTGCCAAGCATGGGAGAGTGATAAGAATGCTTACACATCTCATCTTGTTTTCTAGAACTTGCGTATCCAGAAAGTGTAAATAGCTTTTCAAGGAAAACAATAACATGTAGTGCATGACAAATGCTAAGTTCAATATGTTCAAACAACTTTATTATTTAAAAAGGCAGTACAAAGAACAAAGGGTTTATGTAAAGACATGGAAACTGGACACACTATTTTTCTCCTAGCTTGAGTTTGATCAAGCCATGCCAGACAATTTCTCGCTGATTTCCCACAGTTTTTTGCTGATACCGTCATCTCTAGCTTCAGGTTTGACCTGAACGAGCTGACTGTCAGAGAAATATCGTCCGCTGAGATGCTCGATGTCCTCCTGCAGAGCGCAGTACAGTGTCGTCTGAGCTCCAGACACAGTGTCTGTGGCCCACAGCTTACTAACAAAGGCCTTGATGATGCGCGTGAACCATTCGTTGATATCGCGACCCAGTTCTGATCTTACTGACCCTGAAACACATCAGACACAGATAACAAACGGTTAGAAGCAGCGGGTTTACTTCAAGAAATCTTTTCAAGAGCAGATTCTGATCGGTCCGCTCACCTGGATGGAGACTGTAGCTGGTCACGTTGGTTCCCTCCAGTCTCTTGGCCAGTTCGTGCGTGAAGAGAACGTTACAGAGCTTGCTGTGGGTGTATGCCTTGAATAAATCTGCATCAGATGAGCCCAGAGCCAGTCTCCTGTGTGTGGTGATGCAGTCGAAGTCAATGGTGCCCACATCATGACCGTAAGACGACACATTCACCACTCGGCTGGGTGCGCATTCCTTCAGTCGATCCAGCAGAAGATTGGTCAACAGAAACGGGCCGATGTGATTGACACCGAGGATCATGCCAAGTCCATCTTCAGTGCGTCCAGGAGAGGCCAAACCTAAATGAGACCAAGTGTCAATATTCACTGAGATAAAACAACCAATCAAGGTCATTTGCGTCCATTTGTTCAAATTTACTATTAGCCATAGGTTAATCATTCCAGTAACATTTAAGTGCAAACACGACTAATGACAGTCCTGTGAACTCTTGAGAACTACTGCGTTTAATGTCATGTTGTAATACTTCACTGGGCCGCTTCATACCTGCATTATTGATGAGCAGGTCTAGTCTGGACTCGGACTTCAGGAAGTTTTCAGCAAAAGCTCGGACAGATTTCAGACTGGCAAGATCGAGTTGCATGAAGATGATGCCATCATTCCCAGTTTCCTACGAGGAAAAATGAACATTAAAAGAATGTTCAATGTTTGTACGACCAGGGGAATAACGATAAACTCATTCAGTTCGCAATATTTGAAACAATTGTTTGTTTTAATTCAAAGTAATTTTATTTTGTACATACTTCTTAGGTTTGACAACATTCAATGTTCAATTCAATATTCTGTCTCTAGATTAATAGAAAGTACATCTGTAATTGTTTGACTTACTGCTCCCTGAATTCTTTGTAAGTCGCTTTGGATAAAAGCATCTGCTAAATGTCACATGTCTGTCTTTTATCAGTGTATGTGGGTAGGGCCCTCTTTTTCAGGTAAGGGTTATAAAAAAAGATCTAAATATCAACCAGAACTTCAGAGGTTCATGAGCTGGGCTGATCACACAAAGCTTACAGGTTTAGATTTGATCAACGGTACATCACTTCTGTCTCTACTGCACATGTGCCTGTTGTGGATGAAGAATAAACATGCATGACAGCTTCTGTTGCAAGATAATCCAAGTGAAAGGTTAAAGTGTGCATGACAACAGAGCATTTATCTCACCTGTATGAGATCTCGTACAGCTTCTTCTCCTCTCTGTTTACTGCGACAGGCCAGAATCACTCGTGCTCCTCTCATGGCGATCCCTGCCGCCGTCGCCTTTCCAATGCCAACGTTACCACCTGTGAAATAAACACATGTGGAATATCTGCAGTTTCAACATGTAAATGCATCAATATTGACTTCAGTCTACAATCTATAGGAAAGAAATGTCTTCTTAATATTGCAATTGTTTTTCCAGCGATGGCTGGTACTCACCCTTATAGAAAAGGAGTTTATTTAAATGTTTTATTGGTGAAGTAAAAATGTTTGTGCTTCTCCTAAATATACTTATGATCGCAGTTAAGTATACTTGTATATTTGACTTATGCTAATAAGTAAAGATGGAGAAAAGTATCACTAAGAAGTGTACTTGGCCTGCTTTGCGTTTACTCTTTGTATTGAAATATGATTGAGATTGAATACTTTTTAAATACTGCCTTTAAAACATACATGTTCAAGTGAAAATGACTTGTACTTAAATTATGGTAACACTTAAATTTATATTTGCTTTTTAAACTAAAATATGGCCACGTTTATCTTACAGCTATACATTTATATATAGTATACTTACTACGTAAAGTACTTAACATGCACTTGAACTTTACATAAACTTAATGGTTAACACTTTACATTAAGGTATCCTTTATAAAGCATTTATAAATGTGTTCATTAATGATTAATACGTTATTTACAAATGCATTATGAAGCAGTTATTAATGCATGAGTAAAAAGAGGGATTCTAAGGAAATACCTGCCATATAGTGAGCCATGTTTTACTCACATGTAATAAATGTATTTATTCATTATTTATTTGTCTCAAAAGCAGATTGATTATTATCTTATCAGACAGCGCGGCCTAAGAACGCCGTTGCCAAGCATTCATCTTGCGAATCTCCGCTCTCTACCTGACAAAATGGACTTTGCCTGCTTTCAAGCAAAAACGAGGTTTTTACAAACTCTGCTGCTCTGTGTTTTACGGAAACCTGGCTGAACGAAACCATTCCGGACAGCGCGTTACATCTGCCGGACTTTCAGCTGTTCGGAGCGGATCGCGATACGGAGACAACGGGGAAAACGCGCGGTGGTGGGACATGCTTTTACATCAACAGAAGGTGGTGTACGGATGTAACTGTGTTAAAGAAGATGTGCTGTCCTGATGTGGAAGCGCTTTTCATTAACTGTAAACCGTTCTACTCGCCGCGGGAGTTTTCATCAGTCATCCTCGTAAGTGTTTACATTCCACCACAAGCACACGTGCGGACTGCGCTGCAACAGCTGGCTGATCTGATCACAGACACAGAACAACAACACCCGGATTCTGTCTTTATCATTCTAGGAGACTTTAATCAGGCAAAACTCACACGTGAGCTGCCTAAATTTAAACAACATATCACATGCCCCACAAGAGACAATAATATTTTAGACCATTTCTACACTACTATAAAAGGTGCATATCGCTCTGTCGCCCGAGCAGCTCTAGGACTCTCTGATCACTGCCTGGTTCATCTGCTACCAACTTACAGACAAAAACTTAAAACTGCTAAGCCAGAAATAAGGACTGTAAAGAGATGGACCAACGACACAGAGCAGGTCTTACAAGCCTGTTTTGAATGCACTGACTGGAGTGTTTTTGAAGCTGCTGCCACGGATTTGGACGAGCTCACAGAAACTGTTACATCATACATCAGTTTCTGTGAGGATTTATGCATCCCTACAAAGACTTATTTATCATTCAACAATGATAAACCATGGTTCACACCAAAACTCAGACAGCTGCGTCAGGCCAAAGAGGATGCCTACAGGAGCGGGGACAGGATCTGGTATAATCAGGCCAGAAACACTCTGACAAAGGAGATTGGGGTGGCTAAAAAGAGCTACGCCAAAAAGCTGGAAAACCAGTTTTCTGCCAACGACCCTGCATCAGTGTGGAAAGGCGTGAAAGACATTACCAACTACAAGACACCATCCCCTAGCATCGAGAGCAATAAACAGCTTGTTGAAGATTTAAATCACTTCTATTGTAGATTTGAGACCCTAGACCAGACACTTTACACCCACCCTGACCATCTCTATACACAGCCATCAACACCTCCAGCCATCCCCCTCTCCTCCCACCCTGCACTTCAGATCAGTGAGGATAACGTACGTCAGATCTTTAGAAAACAAAAGAGAAGGAAAGCACCAGGCCCAGACGGTGTTTCACCAGCCTGTCTGAAGACCTGCGCTGACCAGCTGGCCTCCATCTTCTCACTGATCTTCAACAGATCACTGGTGCTGTGCAAAGTCCCTTCGTGCTTTAAACGCTCCATCATCATCCCAATCCCAAAGAAACCAAAGATCACTGGACTCAATGACTACAGACCTGTGGCTTTAACATCTGTTGCCATGAAGTCATTTGAAAGACTGGTGTTGGCTTATTTGAAGGTCATCACTGACCCTTTGCTGGACCCCCTGCAGTTTGCCTACAGAGCAAACCGGTCTGTGGATGATGCAGTTAACATGGGACTGCATTACACCCTTCAACATCTGGACAAACCAGCGGTCTTATGCGAGGATCTTGTTCGTGGACTTCAGTTCTGCCTTCAATACAATCATCCCATCACTGCTCCAGACCAAACTGACCCAGCTCTCTGTCCCTAGCTCTGTCTGTCAATGGATCACCAGCTTTCTGACAGCCAGACAACAGTTAGTCAGAATGGGCAAAATCATGTCAGACAGCTGCGCCATCAGCACTGGTGCCCCACAGGGATGTGTTCTCTCCCCACTGCTCTTCTCCCTGTACACCAACGACTGCACCTCTAAAGACCCCTCCGTCAAGCTCCTGAAGTTTGCAGATGACACTACTGTTATCGGTCTCATCCGGAACGGTGACGAGTCTGCGTACAGACAGGAGGTGGAGCAGCTGGCTCTATGGTGCAGGTACAACAACCTGGAGCTGAACACGCTCAAAACAGTGGAGATGATAGTGGACTTAAGGAGAAACCCCACTGCACCTCCCCCACTCACCATCATGAACAGCACTGTGATTGCAGTAGAGTCATTCAGGTTCCTGGGCACCACCATCTCTCAGGATCTGAAGTGGGACGCCCACATCGACTCTATTGTAAAAAAAGCCCAGCAGAGACTTTACTTCCTCCGGCAGCTGAGGAAGTTCAACCTGCCACAGGAGCTGCTCGTACAGTTCTACTCAGCTGTCATCGAATCCATCATCTGCACCTCCATCACCGTCTGGTTCGGCTCAGCCTCCAAAACTGACCTCGGAAGACTACAGCGGATAGTCCGGACTGCAGAGCGAATCATCTGCAATACTCTTCCTACACTTAAAGAACTGTACTCATCCAGAGTGGGTAAAAGGGCTCACAAAATTACCCTGGACCCCTCACACCCAGCACACTCTCTGTTTGAACTCTTACCGTCTGGTCGACGCTACAGAGCACCGAGCACTAAAACATCCAGACACAGGAAGAGCTTCTTTCCTCAGGCCATCTACCTCATGAACAGTTAAATGTTCACCTTTTGCAATAAATGTGTGCAATATTTTTGTGCCAGATTTTTCGTGTATAGCACCTTAAAATGTGTATATTTTAAACACCTGTAGATATCTCATAGAATCTGTATATACATATCATACACCCTACAGTACAATAAATGTGTGCAATACTTTCCCTCGGACATTTCCATATATAAACTCATGTATATAAACTTATAACTTGTATATTCTAAACAAAAATTCTGGAGCTCTTCTGTCACACTGCACTTTCACCTTTGTGTGCTTAACTTTTATTTTTATTCTGTACTTTCGTTGCCTTTGTTGATTGTTACTTGTCTTGTAACCTTACTTGTGTACTGGAAGCTTCTGTAACCAAGACAAATTCCTCGTGTGTGTAAGCACACCTGGCAATAAAGCTTGTTCTGATTCTGATTCTGATCTTGATGTTGTTTGTAATCTGTCAGACTGAACACTGAAGGGTGTTGTGTTGTTTTTCTCATACCTGCTCACTATATGGCAGGTATTTTGTTAGAATCCCCCTTTTTATTCATGAAGTTATAACTGGTTTATAATGCGTTTGTAAATGACTTACTAATCATGAATAAACACATTTATAAATGCATCATAAAGAATACCTTAATGTAAACTCAATGAATAGATTTCATCCATGACAGCATTTCTTTCATATGTCTGTATTCTTGCTGTATGTCTACACGTCTCATTTTAGAAGAAACATTTGATGCTTGTTGAAACATGAAGGATGGCGTAAACTGCTGTGGTCTCGATGGAATGTTGATGGAGTCACTTACCCGTAACGATGACGGTTTTCCCGTAGAGTTTAGCTGTGCCATTGAAAGTCCTCCTGTGTACAAAAATCCTGTGAGTAATAAAATAAGCGATCAGTAAAGCCACAATGAAAATCAAGAGAAACATGGTTGAGGTTCTGAGTTGTGCAGACTCTGCTCCGATCTGGAGCCTCAACTGTTTATATCCACACACAAAGATCTACATCAGTCACGCCCCATATGTGCTCGCGCCGCTCTGGAGTTCACAATGAGGCTTATGTTATGTAACCCTTCATCTACATGACAAACCACATTTACACTTACACTGTTCAACACAACAAGTCTCTTTGACATGTTGATGAAGTGAAATGTTTGCAAATAGGTCCTGTACGGCAGGACAGACTGGACTTCCTGAGGTTTCTTCCACCCCAAAACTCACACTGAATGTAAAGCATTTAAAGAGACAAGTCATCATTTATTCCCCTTCACGTGGTTGCAAACCTGAATGTCATAATCTTCAGTGGAACACAAAAGAAGATATTATGAGAAATGTCTTGGTGGTTTTGTGTTCATATAAAAGATTCAAATTAACGAACCAAAGTGTATTTGTTAATAAGGAATGAAGTACATCAGCATCTTATTTCATGATTTACAAGCAGGATGTAGGTGTTAAACATGTCATGTTCTTTAGATAAAGCTAGAATCCTATTCATATGTACGGGACTTTGTTCTCAGTAATGATGATTTGGCACTTTTGTGTGTCAGAGGTTTTGATCAGTAATGTGTAAAGGACTCGACAGGTCCGGCTGACAAACTGTTCATAAAGAATCAAACAAACCTTGAACTTTAGTGTCACTAATGTGTTTATTTAAGTCATAATACGGCCATTTTTTGATTCACAGTGTTGTAATGTAACGAAGTAAATATGTTTTATTGCAGTGCTTTAGTATTTGTAGGAGTATCTATACTCGAGTCTTTTACTTTTATTTCCTGAACAAAATGTTTACTTTTACTCTGATACATTTGCCCTGAGCATGTTGGTGACTACAAAATAAAAGCATAGATACAGAACTGAAATAGAGGATCTGCGCGCAGGTCACCATGACAATGCTGAACCAATCATTGGTTAAAACTCAATGTGCAAGTACAAAAATGTGCGGTTATTTAGGGTTTTAATGTGCTGCTTCTTTTAGAGATAAACAGCAAATTCAGTTTCAATTCATTATCAAATGACTGAGTTTTGACAATTGTATGATTTATTTCAAAGCTTTTGAATGGTTTTCTATATTGACCTTTTGTAAAATTTCAGGTTCCTTACAAACACTAAATTTCATTTACACTTTCTGTGTTTTGGTTCACCATTAAAATGTCAAATCATAAATAGGTTGGACGTTGAGATCTGGGAGCATAAAAACAAGACACAGAGAGACATCAAGCTTTTGAACTCATTTAGAAGCTACAAGTCTTTATATACGGTACCATAAGACATCAGGAAGGTTTCATATGTCCAGGGATTCACAGAATGACCAAATAAGGTACAGCACTGTAAACCAAAGAATGTTTAGGTTAGAGGGAATCCCCGCCTCCACAAAGACAGCCAGAAGGGAATCCCTTCCTCCAAGTATTGAGTCAGGAATGTATTCAGTTTAATTTCACAATTCATTATTTTAAGGGCTTGTAATGATTTATGTGGAAATTAAATCTAATTGTAAGTGTCCCGTAGTTAATTTATACAACAATACAGATTATCAGAATCAGAACAAGCTTTATTGCCAGGTGTGCTTACACACACGAGGAATTTGTCTTGGTTACAGAAGCTTCCAGTACACGAGTAAGGTTACAAGACAAGTAACAATCAACAAAGGCAACGAAAGTACAGAATAAAAATAAAAGTTAAGCACACAAAGGTGAAAGTGCAGTGTGACAGAAGAGCTCCAGAATTTTTGTTTAGAATATACAAGTTATGAGTTTATATACATGAGTTTATATATGTGAAAATGTCAGAGGGAAAGTATTACACACATTTATTGCACTGTAGGGTGTATGATATGTATATACAGATTCTATGAGATATCTACAGGTGTTTAAAATATACACATTTTAAGGTGCTATATACGAAGAATCTGGCACAAAAAAATATTGCACACATTTATTGCAAAAGGTGAACATTTAACTGTTCATGAGGTAGATGGCCTGAGGAAAGAAGCTCTTCCTGTGTCTGGATGTTTTAGTGCTCGGTGCTCTGTAGCGTCGACCAGATGGTAAGAGTTCAAACAGAGAGTGTGCTGGGTGTGAGGGTACCCACTCTGGATGAGTACAGTTCTTTAAGTGTGGGAAGAGTAGTGCAGATGATTCGCTCTGCAGTCCGGACTATCCGCTGTAGTCTTCCGAGGTCAGTTTTGGAGGCTGAGCCGAACCAGACGGTGATGGAGGTGCAGATGATGGATTCGATGACAGCTGAGTAGAACTGTACGAGCAGCTCCTGTGGCAGGTTGAACTTCCTCAGCTGCCGGAGGAAGTAAAGTCTCTGCTGGGCTTTTTTTACAATAGAGTCGATGTGGGCGTCCCACTTCAGATCCTGAGAGATGGTGGTGCCCAGGAACCTGAATGACTCTACTGCAATCACAGTGCTGTTCATGATGGTGAGTGGGGGAGGTGCAGTGGGGTTTCTCCTTAAGTCCACTATCATCTCCACTGTTTTGAGCGTGTTCAGCTCCAGGTTGTTGTACCTGCACCATAGAGCCAGCTGCTCCACCTCCTGTCTGTACGCAGACTCGTCACCGTTCCGGATGAGACCAATAACAGTAGTGTCGTCTGCAAACTTCAGGAGCTTGACGGAGGGGTCTTTAGAGGTGCAGTCATTGGTGTACAGGGAGAAGAGCAGTGGGGAGAGAACACATCCCTGTGGGGCACCAGTGCTGATGGCGCGGCTGTCTGACATGATTTTGCCCATTCTGACTAACTGTTGTCTGGCTGTCAGAAAGCTGGTGATCCATTGACAGACAGAGCTAGGGACAGAGAGCTGGGTCAGTTTGGTCTGGAGCAGTGATGGGATGATTGAATTGAAGGCAGAACTGAAGTCCACGAACAAGATCCTCGCATAAGTCCCTGGTTTGTCCAGATGTTGTAGGGTGTAATGCAGTCCCATGTTAACTGCATCATCCACAGACCGGTTTGCTCTGTAGGCAAACTGCAGGGGGTCCAGCAAAGGGTCAGTGATGACCTTCAAATAAGCCAACACCAGTCTTTCAAATGACTTCATGGCAACAGATGTCAAAGCCACAGGTCTGTAGTCATTGAGTCCAGTGATCTTTGGTTTCTTTGGGATTGGGATGGTGATGGAGCGTTTAATGCACGAAGGGACTTTGCACAGCTCCAGTGATCTGTTGAAGATCAGTGAGAAGATGGAGTCCAGCTGGTCAGCGCAGGTCTTCAGACAGGCTGGTGAAACACCGTCTGGGCCTGGTGCTTTCCTTCTCTTTTGTTTTCTAAAGATCTGGCGTACATTATCCTCACTGATCTGAAGTGCAGGGTGGGAGGAGAGGGGGATGGCTGGAGGTGTTGATGGCTGTGTATAGAGATGGTCAGGGTGGGTGTAAAGTGTCTGGTCTAGGGTCTCAAATCTACAATAGAAGTGATTTAAATCTTCAACAAGCTGTTTATTGCTCTCGATGCTAGGGGATGGTGTCTTGTAGTTGGTAATGTCTTTCAGGCCTTTCCACACTGATGCAGGGTCGTTGGCAGAAAACTGGTTTTCCAGCTTTTTGGCGTAGCTCTTTTTAGCCACCCCAATCTCCTTTGTCAGAGTGTTTCTGGCCTGATTATACCAGATCCTTATGTTTATTTAATAAATATTTGGAAAAGTCGCTTTGGCAAAAACCTGAAAAACAGAAACATTGCAAACTATTAATACAAATGAAAAGAAGTTTGTTTGAATATATTTGAATAATGTAATTCCACTTTTCATCATCATTGCTCCACATGTGTCACATAAACTGAAATGAAATGAGATTTTCGACCAGTAAACGTGGGATAATACGACCACATCCGAGTCAGTAAAAGCATAAAATCATTAGAAAATACTTCATGTGTCCATCAGTGATATAAAAAGACCAAGTACACATCTTAGGATCATGCTAGTACATTATAGAATGTCCCCGTGCGTTTATAACTCATGACGCTCAGTGTTAATGATGTTTGACTGACAGCTTGGTGGTCCAATCAAGTTTCAAGGTTTAGTCACAAGATCTTTTAAACACGTTTCATTGGTTAAACCTTCGCAAAAAACACAGACAGACGTCAAGCCTGAATAATAGTTATGATTAATTGAACATGATTAAATGCGGAGTATGTTTGCACCCGACACAAACTATATTCATTAAAGAATTGTTATTGGGATGGTGAGGGTGGGATTGTTAGTTTTACAAACGGGATGCTTTTGCGCGTGTGTTAAATTGGTGGTAACTTGTTTTCTCTTTAATATTAATACGGAACGATAGCAAAGCTGTTAAGACATCTGGACTACTGGATACAATTCTTTGTGTTTTTAACTGATGTGGGTTTTGTTTTGGTTATTTGCATTGTGCAATTATGTTTGTATTTGTATTTGTACTATTACATATTGTAATTTACCCTATTGATGAATACAAAAATACAAACAGTTTTTATCGACTGGTTACAGAATTAAAGAAATAGAGAATATTATATCCTAAACAGATTTATAGAGGTTTTTGTTTTTAGTAACGTTTGTAAGATGTAGACATGTAGAATGAATTGTCTCTCTTTATTTCCCCCCCTTGATAAACGTGTGTACTTCTGCGTCTATTTGTCATTTGTAAAGAAAGCTAATTGTAAATCGGCTTGTTGTTGTTGACTATGAAAAGTTTCAATATATATCTTTTTTCTTCTTTTTCTTTTTTTATTGATGCTTAGAACAGGAACATAACAGAGGAGAAATATACATCACATTATATCAACCAAAACAATGATAAACAATAAACAACAATTAGGATAAATATATACTTATGTAAAATACATTAAAAAATAATAAATAAATTAAAGGAAAATAAGTAGGGCCAGATTACAACACAAATATAATCACATGAAGCGATCAAAAGCAGTAAGAGTCCTTATAGTTTTCTTATTAGTAGATACTGAGATGATATTTACATCATTTAGAAAAAAGTTTTAATAGTTAATTGACAAAAGTCCAGCCGTTGCTAAGCGTATGACGCTACACAAAACATCCAATCATTTCCCTTTCTGCTTACGGTGAGAGCCAATCGCTATTCAGACAGCCTCCCATAGGACCAATCCACAGCCAGATTTTTCAGGAGCGAGTGTTTTGATGACCGCGTCTGACTGACCGCTTTCATTAGTCTAATTAAACTACAGCAGCTGACACATTCCTCACTAACTCATCTCTACAGGTTTAACAGAGAGTGATACGATAAACTGCTGGTTAAAGTTATCTGTTTCAACGGGAGACGCTCACTGAGGTGAGACTTTATTCACGGTCATGCTTTTCTCTTCACAGAAATTAATAACAGTTAGTTAAGAATATCATCTTCGGGTAAAGTGACATAATTAATGCAATATTGTCAGATTATAGAGAACACAGCACTTTTTTTAAACTTGGATCAGTTTAGGCCTAAATAAATAACTCGACGAGTTAACTTGGACGTCATATAAAGTAACGTTATTTGAGAACTTTTGCGTCATCGCTTCTCGCGAGATCTGTGGACGGTTTTGTGGGGATTTTGACGTCACATTCGGCTTGTGTGAGATGCGCCTGTAATGTAGCTGAGAGGAGGCGGCTGCAGTATATGGGGGGAGGAGTCAGAAAAGACCTTTGAAGTCGGACACTTCGTGAATCTCGCTGTTTACTCGCCTGCATACGTCAGCAATGGAGGAGATCGCGGTCGCGTTTTTTAGCGCAGTAATCGAAATACCACTGTTTTTACATGAAGATGGTTACAATTATAATCACTGAATGTGTCAAATAATGTCCAAATAAACAGCTCACACAACAACATGTAAGACATTTTCAAGGATTGTATAAACAAATGGTAAATGAAGTAAAAAGCAAGTTGCTTTTGAGGGACAGAGTTCATAACAAATGTTTGTCATATTTAATAACAAGCAGGTTTCTGCCACCATTTCACGTCCATAGTATTTTTCCATACCATGCAAGTCAAAGCTGTATTGTAGCAAATATTCTTCAGAATTTCTTCCCTTGTTTTAAGACCCAGACACTTCTCAGATGAAACCACACAAAGATGAGGCATAATGACTAAACAGTGTATTTAGATATGTATTAGATATGCATTGATTAATTAATTCACACAAACATACAATAAAATAAAGTGAAAATTACAACAAGGAAGAATTCTAATGAAGAGAAATATAAAATAAACGCATGTCCTTATTCTTAACTTCACTATGTGTGTTTTGTTTCTGTTTAGTTTGCATGTAAATATAAATTAACAGATGCGTAATCTAATTCTTAGAATGAAGAGAAAATGTATCAGTTGACACTTCAGCCAATGAGCATGAAGCTGTGTCGTCAGTCAGTCGTTTCCCATCATGCTTTTGAATAGCGCAGTCGGAGGAGAGCAACTGCGCTCGACTGCTCAATCCGACACAGCCGCCTCGCCGTGGCGAGAGTTTTTTGGCACACGTCAGCATGAGGTCAGAGCAAGGCAGATGTAACTCGGACACTTTTCTAACCGGCATTCAGCTCGCGGTGATCACCGGTGATCGGTTCTGCGCAGATTTTGCTCATCTCAAACAAGCCTAATGTCAGGTGTAACACAGGCGTAAAAGCTGACACATAACAAATGTCCCACAGAATAATGAATGATTTTGTGTGTGTGTTTTTGTAGACTGGTGGAGAACATGGATGCGTTGGAGTCCTGCAGGTAAACAGAGTGTGTGTACACACATAACCCATGTGATGACGTCATGATGATGATGACTGTGTGTGTCTGTGTGATGCAGCTCTGAGGACAACCTCTCTCTTTCTGGAAGTGACTTTGAGTTCCAGCTGAAAAACTCCAAAAGAAAAATGATGTCCTCACAGGCCTTCCACACAGTTAGGTTTCACACACACGTTAGGTTTCTATACACTGTGGGGACTTTCCATAGGCGTAATGATTTTTATACTGGACCATCTGTATAATCTATCACCTAAACCAACACCAAAACCTAACCATCACAGAAAACGTTCTGGATTTTTACATTTCCAAATAAACATAATTAAGGGTGTTTAATAATCCATTAGAATTGTGGGGACCGGACATCGGTGTAAGTGTGTGAGACTTTTACTATCATTGTACATGTACACACGGTCACAATGTGAGGATATAGATGTGTTTTAAAGTGTCTGTTTCTCTGAAGTCTCCTAAGAGGGTTAATCAGCCGGTCAGAAGTTCCAGTGAGCCGCAGACAGCAGGAAACACACGGGGTTTTGGGCGGCGTGACGTTCCTACGGATGGTCACGCCACCGCGGGTGATCTTTATGAGGCTGTGAGGTCTGGCCGTAGTGCGCTTCCGGTAAGACAGAGATGTGATCATCAGAGTCCAGTGTGCATGGACACTCCTCTGATTGGCTGTTTCTGGTAGACGGTGATAGATGATTTGCTGGATGAGTACAGCAGAGACAAAGAGGCAGGACTTCTGGAGCTCATCAACTTTGTTATACAGTGCAGCGGCTGTAAAGGTGATGTCAGAGATGAGCATTACGAGTGTAACTTATATTAGGGTGTTTTAAAACAATGTGTTTTTGTTTGTAGGAGTTGTCACGAGAGAGATGTTTAACACCATGCAGAATGCTGATGTAATTGGTCACCTGACTAAAGAATTTAATGAGGTAAGAGAAATAACACTATATTAACATGTAAATTTATTTACTTAGCAGATGCTTTCATCAGAAGCGAATATAGAGATCAGAGGCTGAAGGGAAAAATGCGATCTTCTTGACTGCAACTATAGCTTTACCTGACTATACAAAACTGAATCGTGACCTTTTTTTGTCTTTAATTTGATTGAAGTTTTCATTTAGATTCTCTAATTCTGCCTGTATCTCTGTGCAGGACTCTGTCAGTTATCCGCTGGTGTCAGTGGGTTCTGACTGGCGACACTTTCGTGAGGGTTTGTGTGAGTTCATGTCTCTGCTAGTTCGTAGCTGTCAGAACAGTCTGTTGTATGATGATTATCTCTTCTCATCGCTCATCGCGCTGCTCACGGGTCTGGCCGACTCACAGGTCCGTGCCTTCAGACACACTAGCACTCTTATCGGTGAGTTAAATCATCAGGACATGAGCACTGCTGTAGTCTAACCGTTAAACATTTGCACATTCAAAACCATCAACTATTGAACCATCAGCACTGTCGTGAAAACACTGAAGATCAGATTGATGTTGTAACTGTGTGTGTGTGTGTGTGTCTGTCTGTCTGTCTGCTGTCTGTGTGTGTCCGTCTGTCTGTATGTGTGTGTGTGTCTCTCTGTGTGTGTGTAGCCATGCGGCTGATGTCAGCGATAGTGGTAGTAGCGGCAGAAGTGAACGCTCAAGCAGTGATGACCAAGAGGCGTTTTGACATGGAGAAGAGCAAACGGGCTGAACAAAGAGCCATCGGACGAGAGGAGGAACTAGAGAACTCTTTAAAAGAGGTCACATACACACACACACACACACACACACACACACACACACTTACATTCATCTAAAGCAACATACTTGTATTCAGTGATCAAGGCAAAAGGTTACATTAACAAAAAATGTGCTTACATTTCTATGTTCATTTATGTTATTACAAAATTAAGCTTTAGTTGAAAGGGATGACTTGAACTAAAGACGGCAAAAACGAGCACAATAGATGGCAATATTATACGATATATATCATTACTGTTTAAAACACATCTCAGGGTGATGCTTTGAGAAGCTGCTTCCAAACTCCAAATGCAGATACAAAGATAATAAAATATTATATTATAATATATGTGTTATGTTATTGATATTTTGGCTTGAAATATAGTTCTTAGAGTTCAATTTGTGCTGATCCATTGATTTGATGAGTTTGCTTTTATTTAAAAATGTAATAAAAATATAGTATAGAGTGAATAAAAGTATGTGTTTGTTATGTAGGTGTCAGAGCATCAGGAGGACCTGCGCTCTCTCATGAATGGGATCTTTAAGGGTGTTTTTGTTCATCGGTATCGCGACAGAGTTCCAGACATCCGGGCCATCTGCATGGAGGAGATGGGGGTGTGGTTCAGAGAAAACCCCGCCTGCTTCCTCAATGACGAGCACCTTAAATACGTGGGCTGGATGCTGCATGATAAGGTTGGATTTGACCTGTAACTTTTTCAACATGTTCCCCTTACACTGCTCGTTCTTAACTGTGAACATGGAAATGGACTTTATGTTTTCAAATACAGTATAAAAGTAATGAATATATCTACATGCAATAGGTATGCAAATTAATTTGAGTTTAGTAATCTTAGCTGCAGTAAAACTGTACTTAATATATTCAGCAAATTAACAACAGCATTACATTATCCTTTCATAAATGTAATGTCTTGCTCTGTGTATGTGTGTGTGTGTGGTTTAGCAAGCTCCGGTACGTCTGAAGTGTGTGTTGACTTTGCAGAAATTATATGCAGAGAAAGACTTCATTGGCCGTTTAGAGCTCTTCACAAGCCGCTTCAAGGTAAGACGCTGTGCCACATGACTTTGTTGTCTTTTGTAGCTGATGAAGGAGTGCTGGTATATCAGACTATTCCAGAATTTAATTTGCATGTTATTTTGAAAGCAGATTAATAAAGTAACATATAGGGCTGGGTGATCTACCCAAAAAAACATATCATGATCTTCAATTCAATTACATTTATATAGCGCTTTTCACAATGTGCATTGTTCCAAAGCAGCTTTACAGAGGAAAATAGAAACATTAAAACACAAAAAAGGTAAAACACACTACGTGGTGTTTTATATAATAAATTCAATTATTCTAGTAAATAATATCGAATAAGTGCAGCTTCCTGGTCGTTTATTTAGCATTTAAGTAAATGCTTTGCTGAAAAGATGTGTCTTTAATCTAGATTTAAATTGGGCGAGTGTGTCTGATCCTCGAATAGTGTCGTATGAGAAAGCTCATAACAAAGAATCTCGATCCAGGATCTGAATTGAAATGCAGGGTTGTACATTAAGTTTTTTGCACATAGCACTGGTGCTACAGAGGTTTGAAGTTTTGTAGCACAGGCCAAACAGTTGTACAGGTAGCACAAGTATAAAACGTCTGTTATCATCTTTAGAAAACACAAATGCACAGATCATCACATAAATAGATCACGATCCTCGCAATTCATGTGAAAAGTGGATTGAGGACACCTTCAAGATCGATCTCGATATAGGATCGTCAAATCGCCTACCCCAGTGATGTATAATTCGCCTTATTACTGAATTTTTATTTACTACTTATTTTTTTTCCCAGGATCGGATTGTCTGCATGATTCTGGATAAAGACTCAGATGTTGCTGTGGAAACTGTGAAGCTGTTACTGCTCATTCAACAGTAAGTCAGTTGCTGCTCAACATAAAGTGGACATTACTCTGATGTCAACATTATACTGTCAAAAATACTCTATAATGGCAGCACTGCTCTACAGCATGTTACGTGTATGGAGGTGATGATGATGAGGTGTGTGTGTGTTCAGGAACACAGATGATGGTCTGAGTGAGGAGGAGTGTGTTGGTGTGTATCCACTGGTGTTTGCCACACACAGAGGTCTCGCCTGTGCAGCTGGACACTTCCTGTATCACATGTATGTTTTTCATCATGACATCAACACTCAGTACAACAGCCCACCAGCATTTCACTCTCCGTGTGTGTTCATGTGCATGTGTGTGTTTCTAGGCTGTGTAGCGTGTTAGATGAAGAATCAGGCAATCACAGCAATTCTTTCATTGTTTTACTCGCAAGCTTTTTCATTGACAGCAAGGTAAACCTACATCCCAGCATGCACCACTCTCAAGTCCTTACACTGATAACATGATACGTGTGCATTCAGTGTACTCTGTGTGTGTCTGTTAGTATCACGAACACGCTGCGTACCTGGTCGACAGTCTGTGGGATGTTGCTGGGGCGGAACTAAAAAACTGGGAGGTGATGACATCACTATTGCTGCAGGAAGGGGGTGAGTCAATGTCCAATTCATGTGTCATTTAAATGTATTGAGAGCAGTGTACATGATGATGAAGTGTGGGTGTGTTGTAGGTGTAGAGGAAGGGATGGAGAGCACTTTGATTGACATTATGGTATGTGCAATGAGACAAGCGGCAGAGGCCACACCCCCACTGACCCGCTCACAGAAGAAGGTACAAATGAGACAGATGGAAGGACTGTTCAAAGTTTTGTGACCGCCTCAATTGCAGCAGCAATGATATGTGTGCTAACAGTCTCATCCCTCGCTGAAGACCCCGGTCAGCTACTACACCTGTGTTCTATTGTGTGTGTGTGTATTTTAGAATCTGACTGTGAAGGAAAAGAAGCTTCAAGCTCAAGAGATGAGACGCATTACAAACCATTTTATTCCTGTGTTGCCTCAATTACTGGCAAAGGTGAGAGTTTTATGTCTATGTGTTCAGATCTGCTTTCTTTCTCTCAAAGTCCATTTTCACATGGCCCTTCTGACACACTATACATTTAATAACTACAAAAGGCAAAAACTGAAATCTCATCGATTATACATGCTGACCTGCTGTTCCGTTGACAGTGTATTGAATATAATTTAGCTGTTTCTGATGGTTTTGAACAATGAATTGAGAGGAAATTCTTTATGCTCAGTTTTCTGCAGATGTTGGGAAGGTAAGCTGTCTACTCAGAGCGCCGCTGTATTTTCATCTGGATGCTTACGGCAGCTCGGGACGTCTGGAGAAAGTACGAGCAGTCATTGAGTGTTTTTATATATATATATATATATATATATAAAGCATGACCATTTTACAACACTGTATCGTGTCAGTTATCCATTTACACATTAGACAAAATACAGGATTGCCAAACTTTTAATATTGAAATAATTTTAACATCAGATCTGTGTGATGATGATGCATCAAAATAATTGCACATTTTCATGATATTTTTAACTAAATAACTACAACTAAAGTAGGTGTAAAAATGGAAAGGGGACATTAACTATATATTTTATTATAGCATAGTTTTGATATCTTTAGCCCAGGTGTATTTTAGACTTTCTTGTGTTTGTTCTTGGGTTATAAAAGTTCTTAACATGTAATTTTGTGTGTGTGTGTGTGTGTGTGTGCTGGTCTCAGTGTTTGGATTTGTTGTTGTCTCAGGTGTGTGATATCATACTGAAGCACAGTGAGGAGTGTGTGTTAGAGGCATCTGTGCGTGTGTTGTGTTCTTTGTGTTGTGACTCTTACACATTCTCTGGTCGTGCTGAGAGAGCCGTCAGTCAACTTTTGGATTCTACTGTAGAGAAATTTACTACAAACCTCACTAAAATACTGCAGGTACCCAAATGTACACAGATACAGCACTGTAGGTGTAAATATATTTAAAAGCATTTATGGCATTCATCCTATCATAACAATGTTTTATATATTACACTTTCCCTCATACAAATCAGTTTTATTTTCAGTTTTAAATAATTTATATGCATTTTAAATATTGAGATGCAACTTGCTATATGGATGTTTTGGACTAAAATATATGGCAGCAAGTGCTCACTCAGATGTGATGTCTGTGTTGTTTAGGATTCAGCTGATGAAGATGATTACTACAGAGCTGCTTCATCTCTGAACATTCTTGCAGTCTTCAGCGGGTATGTTTGAGTTTGTGTAGTTTTATGCTGTACAAACATTCACAATCTGAAATGATATTTGTGTGTGTGTGTCAGTGCCAGTGATTTGACCAGAAGAAACCTGTTTGAGTTCTGCTCTCAGCTTATGAAGTTTGAAGTAGAGTCAGGAGAAATGGACAAGAAGGTTAACACACACACACTCACCTCAATTTTCAACTAATCCTAATTCAACTAACTCTGAAATGTTGATGGTGTTTGATTCAGGTCAACCAACCCCAACATTAATATGTTGACATTAGTTTGGGTTAAAGCAGCGCATGATTTAACAGATTTAGAAATGTTCTAAAGCAACATGGATACTTTCATGTTTATGTTCAGTGTTTGTTGTGTTAAACATTCTCATTCAGAGATACTATATGAAAACAGCAGAGTGCCTGTCAGTAATATTTCTGAATGAGCGATCAGTTGACAGCAAGCGTTTATCCTTCTTAGAAGAGAAAGCACATTGAGCAAACAGACTCAGCATCTTAAAAGAGTTCAAATCTAAATCTAGCTCTTCTGCCATCATATACTGCGTTTACTGTATGCGTATGTTGTTTGTTTTCCTCCTGTACTGAGTGAATGAGCTCTGGGCTGTCGAGCTGCCAGTGACCTGCTGTTCTGCATTTAAATCATTCTTATCACTCTTCTGTCACATGCCAAAACAAAAATAATGAGAAACGCTTACATTGTTTAACATTGACACTGTGTGTGTGTGTGTGTGTGCGTGCGTGCGTGTGTGCGTGTGTGAAGCTGATGGTTCCAGCTCTGAAATGTGCAGTTTTCCATCTGTTTTGGAAAGGAACAAAGATCACACAACAGCATCAAACAGACAAGGTACGGTCTCTCATTCATTCTCATTTTCAGCATTTACATTATCGCCATAGTGTATCCTGTAGTACCTAGACTAACAAAAATGAATCTCTTTTGATCGCTCTCTCCGTCAGGCTGAACTGAAGCGTCTGTTGAACTCTCTTGATTCATTCTGCATTGTGTGTCAGAGTTGCCTTTCTGTGGGTCGGAGTGACATCAGAAATCAGGTAGGTCTCTTTTGTTATTTAGAGGTCAGCCTCGTCCGTCTCAACCAGCAGATCTGTCTGTGCAAGACTGTTTGAACTAAAGATGATGGAGCACATGCTCGTGTTGTATATGGATTTAAAAAGCCTAATATTAATACATTCCTCATTGTTATGGAAATAAAGCAGCTTCAAAAACTCAGTTTTTGTACATAAAACTCAAGGTGTAGATTTGTTATAGATGATGTTTAGAAGAAAACATAACCCTCATGAGAATAATTATGAAATGTGTTGAGATCTTTACACTTGTATGTAAATATTTATTGAGTAGATATGAACGTGTGTGAAATGTTATTCTTTGTGTAAATCTCTGGATTGTTTTGTGTGTCCGCAGGCGTTTGTGTGTTTGTGTGACGTGCTGATGGTGTTTGGAAGATTGTCTGAAGGCAAGGGTTCCCCGCTGCAGTGCTACACCCCTGATGAGTCTCTCACAGCTGAAATGGCGTCTTTTCTCATAGACTACGTCTTCACAGATTCTGACGATGACCTCATTGGTACATTATTTTAAAACCTTTATTAGCATTACAATTAGACATTACATTACAGCGGCAAATCTTTGTGATTGGCTCACAGCAGATGTCTTGCATTAACAAACATGAATCTTGGTAAAAAGTGAGTTCAGGTGGAAGGAAATGCTGTTTGTCTTTAACCCCTGCAGAAGAGATGAATATTTCTGGGTTGATGCAGAAGAGGAATCAGTTGGCTGGATATTGTAAACTCATCATATATGGAGTTCTGGAGCTCCGAGCGGCAACAGACATTCTCAAGTACTACAATAAGGTTTGTGCCAGGTTGGTCTATGGCTGTTGTGTGTCGCTCTGTGCATGTTGTGATTTCATGTTGACGCTTTGGATAAAAGAGTCTGCCAAATGAATAAATGTGTGTTTTGTTTAGTATTACAGGGAGTATGGTGACATCATTAAAGAGACTCTCAGCAAATCCAAGACAATCAGCTCAGTGGAAAGTGCCAGAACTGTGTGTTTGTGTCTGCAGCAGGTTCGTGAGGGACATCAAAGTGTGTGGTAATGATGATCGAAAACAAGAATACAGGAGTGTGCATGTGTTTGTGTAGCTCTTCTCTGGGTTGGATCAGGACCGTCGTGATGAGGAGTTGAAAGAGATCAGATTTCTAGCAAAGAAACTGGCCATAAACTTCAGCATCAACCAGCTTCTCATCCGCAAACCCCTGCTGGCTTTACACCAGTCAGTATTTATCCATCTCTCTCTTTATACCTGTCAGTATTTACCATGTCTCATTCATTTCTGTGTGGTTGTGTAGGGACGGCATTCGGTTCGCGTGTAAAGGGCTCGAGCAGGGCAACAACATGAACTTGGGTTTTTTGACGATACTTAGTGAGTTCAGCTTCAAACTTTTGCAGCCGGAACGCAAACAGCTGTAAGTATCACTGATGTTTTTGTAAAGTACTCTCCTCACAAAGCTGTTATTCATTAATTCTGGTGTCACCACTGTTTGTTGTCTTTAGGTTGGAGTATCTGCGGCGTGCGTGTGCTGATGTTGTGAAAAGTCAGATTGTGAGGATGTATGAACGATCTTTGACCTCAGGCTCACGAGAGACTCCCGTTGCGGAAACTTCTCCTGCAACACCCAAAAGGAAACGCAGACGCACACAGAGTCAGTGCACACACACACAATATCATTTCTGTTCCTTTACTTTCATCTCATTGTTCATAATGTTAGCTATTAGACTATAATGTAACGGTCAAATGGTTGCGTTGAGAAGATGAGTCCCATTTACATGACACCTGCACTTTGATTTTTAAATCATTTTAAATGAGTGATATAATTTAAATTCAAGATCTCATACGTAGCACCTAAACTCTGGAATAGCCTTCCCAATACTATTGGAGGATCAGACACACTCGCCCAATTTAAATCTAGATTGAAGACACATCTCTTCAGCCAAGCATTCACTTAATGCAAAATATGCTGAATAAACCACCGGGAGACTGCTGACCTTAGATGTTATATAAACACCTAGTAAATAATAAGTTCAACAATTCATGTTCTTTGTTTTACCTTTTTTGTGTTTTTAATTTCCTCTGTAAAGCTGCTTTGGAACAATGCATATTGTGAAAAGCGCTATATAAATAAAATAGAATTGAATAGGGGGTTCGTAAGATTGTACGTGTGCGCGTGTGATTGTTTAAATTCTAGTTAGATATTTAACTTGCTGTGTGCTTTCGTGTGCAGGTTTGAACAGTAGTCCAGAAACTCCAGCTGTGACATCACAGGCACGCCGCTATGACACAGATGATGAATTCACTGAGAGGTATAACACACACACGTTTACACTGACACACTAGTAATCAGTCAGTAATGACACACTCACACATAGGCATCTGTGTCTGCAGGTCATTTCAGAGGAAGACTGTCACTCATGGCAGACCACAGTCCAGTCCATTTGCACCAAGCATTCAGTCACATCTCAGCACGTGAGTTTATAGTTCTCAAGTGTATACGGAACTATTATTCAGAAATATATGCTCATAAAAGTGTGTGTGTGTGTTCAGACTGTCCTTGATTGATGAAGATCATTCAGAGGATGAACCAGTAATTGAGGATTATGATGATGATGAAGACTCTGAGACGGGCATCATTCTGGTAAGTTCAACCCTCTGCAGTGTTATGAAGTTGAAATGACTTCACCATCTTTTTCTGTTCTTCTGCAGCCCTCCACCCGTGACTCTGGCAGCTACCTGGAAGATTTGTTTGAATAAAACCACAAGTGTGCAAGATTTTATTGAGTTCAGTTGTGCCATCAGTTTCACTGCCTACTTTCCTCTGCCAGGTTTTGATTGGTCTTAAGCAGAGTAGGTGCACAGACAACAAATGGAGGAAACAAAATGTTGGTTATGCCCTTACAGTCTATGTTGATGTTTACATTTTGTTATCAGTTTATAAACTTAAACATTGATTCTGTTTGAACAAATAAATCAGTTTATCAGCTCTTGTCGTCTTTATACATATTTAATAATACAGAAACTAGTACATTTTATTCATCCATAATGTGAAAATGGATGTATTTACATGATATAATGCCGTTTTTAATAGCCCTGTTTAAATAAATCAGTTTATTTGCTAATTATTTTTAAATATATGTTGGATAACACAGCTAGACAGACTGTAATTTAATTTAGGAACAGTAATCACAAGAAATGAGCGTTTTACTAAATGAAGACTTGTAAGTTTAGATAAATGACAGTTCAGTTCACACAGTAACAAAGACGAGTAATGAGTGAGAGACTTCACGCAGCGCTGCGCACATCACGATCGACTTATGACATCACAGTACCGCGAGAGCACTTCGACGAAGAAAACGCTATATTCTTAAACGATCTCGTGAATGCGCGGCACTCTGTTAAGACGCATCGGTGTGTATCAGAATACCGGATGCTGAAGTTTCAGAAGTGCTTCCAGTCCTCAGCAGTGCGGATGACCTCAGCGTGTACCGCTTCCTGTGACGTCACGAGTCGGCGTATTTCAGAGCGCCGTTCCAACTCGGACTGTCATTGGTGGATATGGTCACATGGCAGATCACGTTTGGAAGGCTTTCGCGCCACAGCAGAGCCCCGCCTGCGCACACACAGAGATGAGCTGTCATTGGTGGAAAGTGTAGGCAGACTCGCGCCAGTTTTTGCAGCTGCAGCTGGCCTCGAGACGGTGTTGTACTTTCAGTGACTAAAACGCTTTATTAGAGAAATATTTACACATATATCTTATAGATTTTACTATTTAACATTTCTGCGATAAACATGGCGCCAAAGGATTATGTGGCGGAGAAGGGTAAATAGAGATTTTCACTTTTAACACACACGTATGCTTCAACGCATTTTGAAAGTAACTTCATTGCTGGTTTGTAGAGTTTATGTTCATTTATGAATGCGAAAGAGTGCGTCAAATATGATAAACGTAAACATCCATTTAATTACGTATATGTAACTTGATAGTAGTGTTTAAATTGAGATTTTAACTCGAGCCGAATGTAACGTGCACGGAGATGATCGAGATCTGTAAACAGTTGCTCGTTTAACATCTGTGATGTATTTTCTCGTGTTTGTTGTGTGTGTAAATAAATTCGTTTACTAAATGTAGTCATCGACGCAAACCGGAGTCAGTGCGCGCGCGTAAGATAAAATGCCCGGATGGAACTTGCGAACAAAGAGCGGCGGAGAGCACGTGCTGCTTTCAACCAGAATTCGCTTTTCAAACTAGAAGTTTGTCGAACATGTTGTGAATAGTTTCGAGCGCCTCGTGCTCGGTACAGACAGCGAGGATTCGCTTTGAATCGCATCGTGATAGTTTCGGTGTTGTGTTAAACTGTACGGTCGGTGTGGTCGGGATTATTTAACCGCGGATAAATGGCGGAAGCGGTAACGGGGCCGTAGAGCCATGTGCTTCTTTGTTTACAAAAACAGCAGCAATCGAGTGGCGATACAAGCGCGTCGTTTATAAAGCCAGACTATAATACACGTACACCGAGGAAGCGACGTCGCTGATGAAGACGGTACGTGAACACGACACTGAATCGGTGATGTTTGGTTGGAGGCGTCGACACGTTGAGTTATTTTCACTCGGCGCTGTTGCTCCGTTTACAAAGCTCGGTTATATTTCACACATCTGTAATGTTCATACATAGAGTTGAGTGTCGTGTTATTATTGTATGGCTCGCGCATTACTGCTCTATTTTCGGTTGTTTTGTTTTTGTTCGCTCGTCATGCCGTGCTCACGTGACTGATGTTTGTCAATGGGCGCGCGCTTGTCTGGTGCACCTGCGCAATCTCCGTCGCGTCGTTCTGCGAGTTTGATCAGTTGATTTAACTTGTTTAGTAGACACGAATCTGTCAGTTGCTCTTCTCATCTGTTGCCCAGAAACGAGTTGAGATCGTGATGATGATTTCTCGTGTGTGTTTTCAGATAAGTGTAAGCGCTTCCTGCAGGAGTTCTACACCGAGGATGACTCCGGGAAGAAGGTCTTTAAATACGGTGCTCAGCTGGTGAGTTAATGGCCTGTTTGTGCAGATGTACAGCGGTGTGTCAGACTTAAGATCACATGTGTGTGTGTAGGTCTCTCTGGCTCACCGTGAGCAGGTGGCACTGGTGATGGATCTGGATGATTTGGCTGAAGAAGACCCTGAACTGGTGGAGAGCGTCTGTGAAAACACCAAACGTTACGCTGCACTGTTTGCCGATGCTGTTCATGAGCTCCTGCCTGAATACAGAGAGCGAGAGGTGTGTGATGCAATTATTGAATCCACCTTTATAAGGAACGTAACATTTCTAGGTTGGAAAACGCTAAATGCACAATGTATCTAAAATGTTATCTTTTTGTTGTTTAGGTGGTGGCGAAGGATGCCTTAGATGTTTATATTGAGCACAGGCTGATGATGGAGACCAGAGGTCGTGACCCTGCAGATACACGTGACCCTCGGAATCAGTACCCGTCTGAACTCATGCGCAGATTGTGAGTTGAACACGCACGCGACATTCAGTGTGCTCGCATGTACTTCACAAGTGTGACATCAGAAGTTTATTGAGCTTTAGCATGAGCGTCACTTGACTCCTCTGATCTGTGCTTCTGTCGTCAGCGAGGTGTATTTCAAACCTCCATCCACACTGAAGCCCAAAGTGGTTCGAGATGTGAAGGCCGACAGCATCGGTCAGCTCGTGACGGTCAGAGGCATCGTAACCAGAGCGACGGAGGTCAAACCCATGATGGCTGTCGCCACGTACACGTGTGACCAGTGTGGCGCAGAGACTTATCAGCCGGTAGAGACGCTGCTTCTTTATTAAAAGTGGCTCATGAACGTACCGCTGTGTCCTGTGAGGGCGGTGGACTAATAAACATATTTGGTTATCAGATCGCCTCGCCGAGCTTCATGCCGCTGATCATGTGCCCCAGTCAGGAATGTGTCACCAACAAATCCGGAGGGCGTCTGTATCTGCAGACCCGGGGGTCAAAGTTCATCAAATTCCAGGAGCTGCGCATTCAGGAACATGTATGTATTCGTGTGCGTGAGCGTACTGTGTGTGTCAGAGAATGTGAGCGATAATTGATTGTTTTTTAATGGTCTTGCAGAGCGATCAGGTGCCCGTAGGAAACATTCCTCGCAGCATGTCCATTTATGCACGCGGAGAGAACACACGTCTGGCGCAGCCCGGAGATCACGTGGCTATTGCAGGAATATTCCTTCCTCTGTTGCGCTCTGGCTTCAGACAGGCCGTACAGGTGACGTGCACTTCACATTGTGTGTTTTTTCACTGTGAATGACCCAGACGCTTGTGTCTTACACAGAAGTATATTTGTGTGTTTTAGGGTTTGTTGTCAGAGACGTATCTGGACTGTCACAGCATCACTCTGATGAATAAGTCTGAGGATGATGAGTTGGGAACCGAAGAGCTCAGTGATGAAGAGCTGAGACAAATTACAGGTATGTCACACACTCCTTGTGTGTGTGTGTGTGTGTTTCTGTAAATATGCATCCAAATGAGTGTGTTCACTGCTGTGTGTGTGTGTGTGTGTAGAGGAGGATTTCTATGAGAAGCTGGCGGGGTCGATTGCTCCAGAGATTTACGGTCATGAGGATGTCAAGAAAGCTCTTCTGCTGCTGCTGGTGGGTGGAGTTGAGCAGGCACCACGGGGCATGAAGATCAGAGGTAAGGAAAGATTAAACGTGCAAACAATCCATGATCCTTGTAAAGTTGAGAGACAATGACTTTCCATATTCCTGTTCTTTTGATTTAAAAAAAAATCTTTTTTTAAATTAAAAAGAAGTTTTACATCTCTCGGGTTTGTGTGATGTGTATCATGTGTGGTGTAAGCGTCATTTTAAAAGAGTTTGGTACAAAATAAAATCAACTTCTGGTTTAACTTCTTAAAGGCGTGATGACTTCCTGTAAAAATGATATCTTAATAAGAGGATATGTGTGTGTTTGTAGGGAACATTAACATCTGTCTGATGGGAGATCCGGGTGTTGCGAAGTCTCAGCTTCTGTCATATATTGACCGTCTCGCTCCGCGCAGTAAGTGTTCAAACTCATTTGAAACTAGCATTAAAAAGCACTATTTCATCAGCATTATAAACATGTAGGGATGTCTTAAGGAATGATGTCCTGTTGATTGTCTTCTAATGTTCTTGTGCGTGTGTGTATCAGGTCAGTACACTACTGGACGGGGTTCGTCAGGTGTCGGTTTGACTGCTGCTGTGATGCGTGACCCGGTCACAGGAGAGATGACCCTGGAGGGCGGGGCTTTAGTTCTGGCTGACTTGGGTGTGTGCTGCATCGATGAGTTTGATAAGATGGCTGATGCCGACCGTACGGCCATTCATGAGGTTATGGAGCAACAGACCATCTCCATCGCCAAGGTAACACAACTTTCCAACCCGCTGGATTCGCAAATAAATGACTACTTATAGAAATGCAACACCACTTCGAACACTTTTGTCTTGATTTTTCTCAGGCCGGCATCATGACGTCTTTAAACGCACGGTGTTCCATTCTGGCAGCAGCGAACCCTGCGTATGGTCGCTATAACCCTCGCAAGACACTCGAGCAGAACATTCAGCTGCCTGCGGCGCTGCTGTCTCGCTTTGACCTGCTATGGCTCATTCAGGACAAACCAGATACCGACAATGACCTGCGATTGGCCCAACACATCACATACGTCCATCAGCACTGCAAACAACCACCAACACACTTCAACCCTATCGACATGAAACTCATGAGGTACACACACACTTCAACACTGGTTGTGCTCTGTTTGTGTGTAAAGGTAAACATGTGCCGTGCTTGATGTCAAACCCTGTTACACGCATATAGAAACGCTCTCTCTTACCCTGTGTGTCTGCAGGCGTTACATCAGTAAGTGTAAACAGAAGCAGCCGCTGATTCCTGAAGCTCTGTCTGATTACATCACAGCAGCGTACGTGGAGATGAGGAAAGAGGCTCGAGTTGGTAAAGATGCAACATTCACCTCTGCCCGAACGCTGCTGTCCATCCTGCGTCTCTCCACTGCCTTGGTGAGATGCAACACACGTTTGCTTAACCAGCAATCCCATAAACCCTAAACAATCAGGTTGTTTTTTCCCAGGAAACGGAAGCTTTGTCAGATTCACTCACTGGTGTCCTGTGTGTGGTAAAGTGCTTACAGTGCAGATAGTGTGTGTGTGTCCTACTGCAGTGTGGGCACTTCACTCACACACCTGACCAGCTCTGCCAACACGCGTGTGTTCATGTGACGTGTAAAGCGACAGATTGTTGACAGAACATGATAAATTAATGTGAATTCTGTGAGGAAGAAGATCTTCTGATGTGGCTGTTGGGTGTTAAAAGTGCTGTTTGTGCAGGTAGCTGCTGTAAGGTCTACTGCAGTAATGGCACTTCACAACACACGCTGCTGTCTGACATCACCAGCAGAGGGTGCGCACGTTCTCCAGCTCGGCTGACGCTTGTCTGTTGTCGTGGTGACGATCAGCTTTGCGGGGTGGGCAGTCAGCCTCATGTCACGCCGCTGTGCAAACCCATGCAAAACTGAACGTACACGACACCTCTGAGACACGCCGACCCTACCTGGGTTTAAGAGAGTAGCTGGTGTTGCGAGGCGGAGACTTGAGCAGTTGCTGGCTTTCCCAGAAGGCATTGCACTTGTCTCGGTCTGACAGTGCCGGCACAATTCAACAGTGTGACAAAGCACAAATGTTATTTATCTTCTGCTGGAGGAAGTTGTGGAAATTTTGGTTTTGCCTAAACATTTTTGAAATGTTGGAACTGTCGATTTTTAATGAACATGTGAGGAGATGAGCCATTCATTCATTCGTGTGTGTGTGTTTTAGGCTCGCTTGCGGATGGTGGATATTGTTGAGAAGGAGGATGTAAATGAGGCCATGAGACTGATGGAGATGAGCAAAGACTCGCTGCAGGCTGACAAGACAAACAACACCAGGTACATACACACATCAGTCTCTCTCTCTCACAGACTTGACACTGTTTTGAGTTCAATCTTATTTTGTGTTGGTTCACTGGTGTCAAAGTTTAGTTCTCTAAAAGAATATACCTTTGAAGCGAGCTGTCCTAATAAATCTTTTGTGTGTGTTTAGGGCTCAGCGGCCTGCAGACGTGATCTTCTCTCTGTTGCGTGAGCTGGCTGGTGAGGGATCAGTTAAATCTATTAACATGGGAGAGGCGGAGCAGCGCTGCGTGTCTCGTGGTTTCACTCCTGCGCAGTTCCAGGCTGCGCTGGACGAATACGAGGAGCTGAACGTGTGGCAGATTAACCAGGCACGCACGCGCGTCACATTCGTTTAAACGTTTATTACCCAAGGTGTTTGACATCACAGCTTTTTCTGTATTAAATGACTGTTAAACTGATGCTTTTTCTCACATGTGCTTGTTTTTTAATCTGAAATAAATGTTGTACATAGTTTAATTTTGTGTGTTTGCCTCATCAGTTCATAGAGATCAGTGTTTCAGATTCATTCCTGCAGGGAAAATGTCTTTTTTAAGTTTTAATAAGCTACTTGAACTTTGTGTGTAAGAAAATGGTTCAAATGAAGTAGTTGATGGCTGTGGTAAAGGTTATTCTAAAGCTTTTGTGAAACTAAATTTCGCCAAACAATGATTTTAACTGAAGAAAATGGGACGAAAATGAACGGAGTAAAACTAAACCGGAAATTAAATCTAAATCGAGCTAAAGAATTTGTTGGGAGGATACTTTAATTTTTTTAAATTTGAAGTTTGGTTCCAAAATGAGGTAACTCCGTTTTTATAATGTTTAAAAGTTAATGTTTTTTGTTGTGCATTCCAATTGATATTTTCAATATGCGTCACCATAATGACACAATAGAACCATTATAACATAATAACAATAATTTAGAAATTCTCTCTTTGGAGCCAAAGTCTTTGTCGTGCGTGAGTTTACGCGTATGATATCATCACAGTACCGCGAGAGCCATTTAAAAGCCGTGTTTTCGACTCGCTCTCGCGATACTCTGATGTCATAGTGTGAGCGGACTGCGCAGCTTCTTTTGACTCCTGTTCTCTCATTAAGTTTTGTTAAACGTGGATGTTCGTCCGGATGAAGTAAACGGTTGTTAGTCTGGAATGTGTCGCGTCTGCAAAAGTCAGTTTTATGAGCCTTTAAAGTTTCACAATATTGGAAAACATCTGTTTCCGACTAAACCGCTAATAATGTGGCGACAGGCGTCTGAGAGAGTGTGCGTGTGCGCGTGCGTGTGCGTGATTATAACGTTATTGATCGCTTTCTCTCTCACGTGATCTTCCTTTGATGTTACGCTTTCCGCGAGCGCAGAGATCTGAGCGCTGGGCGTGTCCTCGAGCCGATCTAACCAATAGCTGGGCCGTGCTCGAGTGAGTGACAGATCAGAGGCGAGGATAAAAGCACCTGTGCGCTCGTCTCAGAGATGTAAAGCGCGCGGTGACTCTGAAGGTAAGAATGAACTTTACTTCTGTAATATATCAAACATATTTAACTTCATTTGAAGAAAAGGATGTGGACTCTATTATCAAGCTTTGTTTGATTATGGGAAAATCATGTATTTGTAATCTAGGAAAACGATTGTGTGTTATATATAATAAAAGTGAATAATGTAATACATGTGCTAATAATAGAAGTATATATAAATACTGGTTGATAGTAATAATACAATTATATTCAGTCAGTGTTTTTTTTTAAATGTCACTGAGATCTGGTTCGTTATTTGTATAAAGACGTTTATACCTGTTTTTATTTCTTTTCTTTTCATCTTTGTAAGATTGTTAAACCATATTTTGGTGTGTAACTGATTATTATCTTGTTGATTTATAACATGACTGTAAACGAAGGAGTTTTATCCAAAGCTTTAAATGCCTTTCTGATGATAATTTTTTTATATTTTTTTAAATAAACTTTTACTGTTTAAGTTAGTGTTTGCATTTTAACATTTTAATTGTGAAAAAAACGCATGTCTTGCCAGGGGTCAGAGGTCATGTCGACTGCAATGAAACTGCTGTTCAGCTGCTTGCTGTTGCTGCCCTGTGAGTTCTCGTCTGTACTTCACTTTTCTGTTTAAAATAAGAGCTGTGTGAATGTATATGATATATTTCATGTTGCTATTGCCAATTTCTTTTGAAACACTACTCAAATGTTTTGTTTTTAGATCAATTCGAAGCGAAATCCATGTTGAACCTCCTAAAACAGGAAGGTAAATGGCTCATATTCTTCGCTGAAGGTTCGATAGATGCACATTGTTAAAGGTTTACAATTTCTTCAATTGTGTGTGTGTGTGTGTGTTAGATGTTGCTTCAGTGAGTATCGACTCTAACAAGGCAAATGAATTCCTGTCCAACTCTCGACCCAAACGCAACGTGGATCCAAACTGGCACAGACAGAATCCAGACTTCCAGGCGTATTACAGATACTACAGCAGCATCGGACACACAGAAGGAGTAAGACACACTCACACTCACACACACACACACACACAAACAAACACACACTCACACACACTCACACACACACACAAACACACACACACCCATGTCTTAAGTCTTTAAGAACATGTTCAGTGTCTTTTCATTCTTCTTCTTCTTGCAGTTGTATGAGATCGACAAGATCAGGATGATATACCAGCAGATGAGACAACTGGAACAGGTTTACGGTCCAAACGCCTCTTACTACCAGAGCAAACTGGGCATTCCAGTTCTGCCCCCTCTTCCCAAATGTGACCCCGCCAAAGACAAGTCCTGCAAACCGCCTCCTCCCGAGAAAGCAACACCTGCTCCCGCACCGGTCAAAGCCCCCTTGCCCCTACCCAACTCTCAGGCTGACGTCGTCTACCTCTGCAACAACAAAGACCCCCTGTGTAAGCCGCACATCGTCTACATGCCCACCGGTGCCGTGCCAGTGCTGTGTGACCCGAGATACCATTCCACCTGCAAACTGCAGGGACCGCCCCCTCCTCCACCCATCGTCGTCAAAAAATACGAGCCTCCCCCGCCCGCTCCTATAATGTTTAAGGGGATGGAATTCGACTGTGACCCGTACTGGGATCCAGACTGCCTCATCGACCACCCGCCACGCTCTGTGAAGGGTAAAGCTCTGCCCCCAGCACCCCTGATCGAAGAAGAAGAGGAGGAAGAGGAGGAACCAGCTCCACCAGTGCCACCAGTGCCCATGGCTAAGAAACACCCATACCCTTATTACCTTTATCCTCACAACTACCAGTCAGAACTCTATGACCCGTACAGATACCCCATTGCATCTGCAGACACAGCGGCCGACAGCGCATAACACACACACACACACTTCTGGGAAAGATGCATACAAACTGTTGTTTGTGTGTTGAGGAGAAACTTTGATGAACCATTAAAGTTGTTTTTCACTCATGTGAGTTGGTTCTTGTTTGTCTGATGTAATGTACTAATACAAAAATTGATTAAGTATTTTTTCCTACTATGGGAGTCAATGGGGGGCAGATCTATTTGGCTTAAAGGATTCCTCCAAATATCTATCTCCATGTTCATCAGAACAAAGAAATGTTTACAGATTTGGGACAACTGGAAGGTGCGTAGATGATGACAGAATATTCACTTTTGGGGTGAACTATCCCCCCCCCCCCACACACACACACACACACACACACAGGTGAAAGAGCTGAGGTTTGAAGCTCATTAGTTTCAGTCTCACAGCTGTTTGTGTTTAAAGTGTTTTACAGACTCTTGGCACGAGCTCAAAAACCAACGAACATGAATTTCTATAGACAACAACATATTAATAACACTTTAGGTGTGGAGAAAATACAACTTTGTTACACTTTACATTAAGGTATCTTTAAAAGTAATTTACAAACGCATTATAAAGCAGTTATAACTGCATGAATAAATACCTGACGAATAGTGAGCAGGTATAAGAAAAACAACACAACACCCTTCAGTGTTCAGTGATAGACTAAATTACAAACAACATCAAAATAATAATGAATCTGCTTTCCAGTCAAATAAATAATGAATAATTACATTTATTAAGCAGTTATAACATGTGAGTTAAACATGGCTCACTATTTGGCAGGTTTTTCGTCAGAATCCCTCTTTTTATTCATGCAGTTATAAATGCTTCATGATGCATTTGTAAATGAGTTACTAATCATAACACATTTAGAACACTGTGATTTTCCTAAATATTTCACTTATAATAGTAAAACAAAGTTAAGCAATAAAAAAGGTCTATGAATGTAGGTTGATATTTTGGGGATCTACATGTTGTCCAGCGTGGCATCAGTTGTCAACACATGTTGGTGGATTTCTGCTGAACACACTGAAGTTTATGAGGCAGTTATATTTTGTAAGGAAAGCTTTTATAGAAGCTTCTGTTGGGATGTAAATGTGTGTGTTCAGGAAGTTTATAAAGCCTCCCTGAGGGTTAAACCTTTTCCTAAATGTAAAACATTTGTTTTCACCCTCAAAACTCACTCGTAGAGCAACAGACCTGACAAGCAGAAGCAACTTTAATAAAAAGATGTTAAATCATGTTCAGTTTCTCCTCTTTACGTGCAACACAAAGGTTTTAAGTTTGCCACACTGCTTAAAAATGTGTAGTTCAAGTTTACCACAAGTCAAAAGAAATGCGTGATTGTTACATCATCAGTAACTTCATCACGGTCATATATAGTTTAATGAGATTTGACAAGAAATGTAAATGCAAAATTAAAATCACTCATCTCATGTGAATCTGTACATTATTGTATGTGTGCCTCTTTTCACAGAAGTAAACACTCACACAAGTCACAAAAAGATCATTTAATAATGTGAGAAGTTAATTTACAACAGAAAAGGCAGAAATTAGAACGTGATCACAAGACTGAAGCAGAACACTGAAACACGTCAGAAGAAAAGTCCCCGCATGCGTCGGCCGATGCCCTGCCGGTCGTACAGAACGTTGAATTTGTTGATGAATTGATTCATGCTGTTGCAGGTTTTGGTGATGTTGCCTAAATACGCCATGAGACCCACGTCATTACATTGCTGAAAAGAGAAAAAAAATTTTTTACACCGTCTGTATTTTCAACTTTTGGTAAAATATTATTCCATTCCACGAGAGAAAGTCGTCAAGACAAATTTAACTGAAGTACTTGCATTTAACAGTGTGTGTCTATGAGAGAGTGTGTGTGTGTGTAACAATGATGTATAAAGTACCTGAAAGCAATACTTGAGTCAAAGTACAAATATCTTGCCAGAAAATGACTTTGGTAGAAGTGAAAGTAACCTTTCAGAATATGACTCGAGTAAAAGTCTTAAAGAAACAGATAAATATTGTACTTAAGTATTTAAAGTAAAGTTTTTTAAATTTTCACGTAGAAATTTGCAACATTGAGAAAGCTCTGTCTCAAGCTCAGAAGTTTTATCTCCAACAACATGTCGGCGAATTGCTTAAGTTTCACAATACAAGTTCAGAAACCACATATTTACTTTATAAATTATAACTTTATAAAAGGACGGTTCGCCTTTTTTCATTTGCACATTGAGCTTTAACTAATGATTGGTTCAGCATTGTCATTGTGACCGGAGCACCGATCGTCTATTTCAGTTCTGTATCTATGCTTTTATTTTGTAGTAGAGAACATGCTAGGGGAGTAAAAGTATACATTTTGTTCAGGATATGTAGTGGAGGAAAAGTAAAAGTCTGCAGCAATAAAAAGACTCAAGTAAAGTACAGATACTCCCAAAAATACTTAAGAACTGTACTTTGTTACATTGCAACACTGGTGTGTACTCACATCATAAAAGTCAGTCTTAAACTTGAGTGTGTTGAGAACAGGAAGGCGGTGACACAAAGCGTTGGCCTCCCGCAGGATCTCATGATTAAACGGAACTTCACCTAATAAACACACAAGTGAGAGAATGTCACGTGGCACACTAATACTCTCACTCTCTCTCTCCATCCGCCTATTCACAAGTTCTCCTCGCAGATAATAAGGTGGGACGGATAGTATGCGTGAGAAGGTACAGCATCTAGTCTATTTGTAAGGGTTTCTCCCAAGCTGGTAGGATGATTGGTGAGAGTAGTCATAGCAATCCAGCCGGGTCAGTTATCTGCACGTGCTCCTTCCGAACTTTGTTAATAAAACATCAGAAAGTTTAAGGCCCCGAGTACACATACACATGAAAAGCATATCTAAAACGCACCGAATAAAAGAATCTGACAAATGTATAAACACACTGTATATGTATATAGATCAAAACACAATACTGCTCAGAGAATAATGAAATTCACTTTAAACATCACAATCAATAAGAATGTGATGAGGATGAACAGAATGCAGTTCAGCATGCTGAAATTCAAAAGAGAAATAAAACTTCATGTGATGAGTAGGGTTGGGTAGCGTAAGAAACTTCCTGGTTTCGCTTCCACTTAAATTGAATATTATTCTTTTTTAAACAAGTTTACCTTAATTGAATAAAGGCCCTGATCCAACTTCGTATTTACATTTGAACATTCAATCCTAAAAGCAGGCATGGGATTTTGGTCTAGTATGTGTCTGTGTGTTTGTGTCTCACCAGCTTGAACGGCTTTCACATATTCCAGAATGACCTTCACCCGGCTGTGTAGCATCTTTATAGCGCTGTGTTGAGCGATCAGATGCTCCGCCACTGAAGGGCAAACACACACACACGCACTTAAATCACACAAACAATGTCCAGAAACCTGTCTTTGTATTTATACACCGTTTCAAAGTTTGGAATCAGTGAAACAGTTCTGGTTTAACCTGTGGAGTTCTCTCCTGTCCCTGTAGTCGTCATCCGTGCAACATGATCGACCCCAATCCTTTCAGCCTCTTCTGTCGCCAACGTATACGGCAACTCGGCAAACAGCATGGTCGCCTAGCAACCACAGAGCAAAACACACTGAGACTGAGTGACAGGAAAGATGATGATGACCTTTGACCTCTAAACGCCCCAAACACACACACTCACCTCTCCATTGATGATGTCGATCACAGACTCGAACACGCTGACTGGTAACTGTACAAAGAAGACACAAAAACATCACAACACAAACACAGCAGACCACAATGACCCTTGTGTGTATGTGTGTGTCACTCACGTCTGTGTGTTTGGTCATGGGGTTGAGTTTCAGGAACAGGGGACTCTCAATAATCTCACACACCTGAAAACACACAAACTTCATCACAACTCCAGCGCAACACAAGGCAACACAAAGATTCTGAAGACCCACCCACCTGCTTATGAATGTGGATATCTGATTGGTCGGGAGCGCCACCAGTCGTGTACCAGCCCAGAAACTCCATGTCCTTAAAAACCTGCTTGACTGATGGAGGAAACACAACATCACGCACAGATGTCAGTGTGTGTGTGTGTGTGTGTGTGTCAGAGTGTGTGTTTACTTACATTGCTCTTCTTTAATGTAGTAATACTCTTTATCGATGTGAATTTGACCTTCTGGAGTGTGAAACAGCAGCTCAAATGAATTCATCACTTCAATGTTTCTTCCTTCCTGCTGTCCAATCAGAGCGCCAACAACTACACACACACACACACACAGAGAGAGAGAGAAACAGAGTTGAGCAGGTGCTGAGCTACACACAGATTTCATTCACAGAACACTGAGCTCACCCTGAACAGCGCGTCCCTCCTGCGAGCGGATTCGGATCCAGTGGTCAGATATATTCAGGATAACCAGAGGATGTAACGCCACCGACACACTCCCTGTTACACCTGCAGCCATCACACTGGGGCTCGCTGCACACACACATGGGGTCTCCATGTTACATGGGTCTCAGACATAGTGATTTTTTAGAGGGATGCACTGATATGGACATTTTGGCCGTTAACAATAACAGATGATTCTTTAACATTGGAAGCCGATAACCGATATATTGTCTGATATACAGTATCTAGATATCAATATAACATTCCCCAAGACTGAAACAAACGGCAAAAAGTGGACGACTGCTTTATATGAAAACATTGACCGCAGAACACATGGTGACCATTAGTTCTCTTTATTCTCCTGAATATCAGGTATCAAGCTTACTTTACACTAGTTAAACATTATTTAACATTTAAACCTTTCTGGTATATTTCTTATTCAACAAACAAACGATAGATGTTCTTCCCAAAGTGTTCTTAACAGCCACGAGTCTAACAGGTCTCAAGACAGAAAGCTTTCAGATTCACACAATATGGTTTTGTTCCTATAATGTACACATTCATAAATACTGAACAATGTGTTGATAATATCAGTAAGTGAATGATCACGACAGAAAGACAGAACTGTGCTGGATTATAACTGTGAGCAACTGAAGAAGTCTAACCAGAGGAAATCATTTATCTGCAAATATGATTATCGGCCGATACGGTGCATTCCCTTATTTGTTCTAGTGTATCATCCTGTAGTCTTCACACTGAGCCTAAACCAAACCATCACACAAACCTTTCTGCATTGTTATCATTTAACACTTTTACAATCTATGTGAATATGATATGATATCAATTGTGATGCATTATAAAGTGATGTATGAAACTTCACTATTAGATATAAACATGTCAGCAATTGATGTGTATATATGTGTACATTGACAGAGCAAAATGAATCTGTTTATGATGTCAACTATTGAAACATTGGGATCCGACAAAACGATGTTAAAGATCTCCCACGAGTTTTGTTTAACATTACACATTTCGCAAGGTTGTGTTTATTTAAAGACTTAGTGAAGCAGAATGAACCATGATGTTTACTTCAGTAGTTACAAAACACATTCTGTGTGATTCTCACATAAACACAGCCGCACATAGCTTTAGCACAGATGCTAGGGTACACACGCTGTCAAAACCCGCCAATCACAAAGCGGACTGTGCCTGAGAGGCGGGACTGTCTGCATTTTCGTCCAACCAAAACAAAACCTGAGTGAACGTGAGCCAATCAGCAACAGGCCTAGCTTGTGTGGTTCGCCTAAACATTCAAAGGTACATCTAACTAAAGTCAGTGAACGTACGTGACGGCCGAGTGTGTATTATAGAGTTTTAATGTATAATTGTGTCCAGCGGCGGGCGTGTGTCTGTGACTTCTCACCCGTCTGGTCCACCTCCATTCCTCCGCCGTCACTCGTCGCCATCTTGCCTGTCTGTGTCTTCCGCGCATGCGCAGTGCCGCTATGCATCAGACGCCACGGCGCTGTACTGCCACCTGTTGTCTCTTTCGGACATTGTACCCGCACAACAACAACAACAACCACAACAACCACATCAGTTCCATTCAATGAACAAATAACGATCGGCCTTATTGCATTTATTACTGTTCATTTATAAAATACCATACAGAGTTGATAAAGGGTTAAATGGTGATAATGGTAGCACTAGTGTTGGGAAAGTTTCTCTGCAAAAGTACTTATTAGTTACTAATGACATATTAAATCGTGTTATTAGATTAGTGTTCAAATGACGGCAAAAAGTATTTTCATTACTAATGACTTTCTATATCCTACATTGACCTTAGTTAAGTGATTCAGGGATACACATGACTTATTTATTTATAATGGCTTATTTAATTCATTCAAATAAATCATAAATAACTTCTTAAATTATACGTATTAACTGACCATAGTATAAAAATACGAGAAGGATACATGAAAGCATGCATTTTAAAGTTAGACTTATACATTTGTTGTCATTTCCACTATTGAATATATTACACAGTTACATGAGAAGTAACTAATTGATTTACAGAAAAAAATGTAAATGATTTTACCTTTACTAAGAAAAAGTAATTCAATGACAGTAACTAGTTACTTCCAACTTGTCACTTCATTTCCCTTGTATATTTCTGTTCATATATTTTTGTCCAACTAGAAGTTTTGTCTGTTGTATTCTATCTCGTCTTCAGTATGTGATGCATTTAATCTAGACATATGTAATCATTTTATGCGATTAAACCTTTGCTAATGCCAGCTGAGATACAGTTACATGTTCCCAATCAGACTTAACAAGACACCTGACGCATGTGTAGAAGCATCTGTCAGGAGAACAATGGTGCCTGTAGAGAGTCGGCTAGGCAAGAAAAACATTTCTTAAGCGTTGCGTGTAAACTATATGTACTTCAGCTTAGCACAGGGACAACCGTTCACATCAGCAGAAATTTTACTTTTCATAATATACAATATATTACATGTACAAAGACATTACAAGATATACAGAGCCCATCATATACAATAGACATTACAATATCACACACAGTGTTTCATACAGAGAGTCGCCGTAAATCCATGTGAAGCTTTGCACTGATCTGAGAAACAGACATACAGAATCACTGAGACAACAGAGATGAATGTGTTCAATCACAAAGGAATATAGAATGAAGTGAACAGGTGAATAAACATATATGAGATATTAGCACGCGTAAACATCACATGACTGTCTGAACGTTTCTTTCTCTGACATCTGCTCCTAAAACACAACACAACATTGATCAGTCAAAGTCAACTCTATGTTCAACTGTATGTTATTCTAAATGCATCTCGTTGGTTTGAGGAATGACATTTCCTTATAAATTATACTTTAGACAAATGGATAATATGTATTTACGAGCGTGTTAAATATAATGTACACATTGTATCACATCACGTCTTTAGTTTGACTGTGTTTTAATATATTCGTGGTCACATGGAATAAAGTGAAAGGTTCATTCTGATGTGACTCACCGGTGAAATATTCTGTGCTTGAGCTGTCGAGAGAAACACGTGCCAGAGCTGCCAGACGACACATAAAAGTCTTCTCTTCATCCTACACACACACACACACACACACACGCATGAGCACTTCAGTATGTGTGTGATGAGCAGAAATATATATGTGCAGACAGACAGACATACCGCAAGTTCTTGTCTGTAGTTGTGTGTTGGCACTGGATTGTGATGCTTGTTTTCAAACTCGCTCAGACACTTTGTCTTTATCTCAACAATCCTGCAAACACACACAACACATTGAACTAAATGACAGTGTGTGTGTGTGTGTGTTTTGTGAGTGTGTAAGTGTGTACCTGTGAAGTGATTCAGTGGAGTTGATTTTTCTGGCACAGTTGTTGAGTTGTGTGTGTAGAGCTCGAGTACAGCTCCTTCTGTCTGTAACTCATGATAAGTTTAGTCTGATTAAGAACATAAATAAATGTTACTGGAACATTATTACACGGCTGGTTGGAATGCTTGATTCTGATTGGCCAGTCGAGATATTTGCAGGTTCTTTTTTCACAGATTACAACCTCTCAAAACTTATAACACACAGTGACCCGGACGCAGAAAATCATTTTTTTGTCAAATGAAATATAAGTCTTTTAATAACATATATGACATCTTATTTATAAATGATTAAACCAATTTGCCTGTTCGTGACATTTGAACGTCGTTTCTTTACTTAAAACCCAAACTATACGTCTTTTCCTCCTGGAAGGTTCTGCAGTCTGTAAAAATGAGCTCAACAAATATGTCAAATTCACATTCAATGTTCAGTTTTTATCTCATGTGGCAAGTAGTCGTGTAATAATAGGGATAATGATCAAGCAGCCGTATGTTATCATGAAATAAACCCCTTCGGTGAGACACAAGACCCTCCGCTTCACGTCCTGATCACACTGAAGGGATTTTTTCTGCCTGCCTGAACATCATCCCTTACATACATAGACGTCACTGGTGAAAGTTTTCAGAGATGTACCGGTTGCACTGGTGTGTGGTCGCAGCTGCTGCAGCGTCGTCATGACAATGTGTTGCACGTGTGTGTAATATTCTCGGATGAGAGAGAGAACAGAATCCCGCGTCACAAACACACTTTCACACACCGCGTCAATCAACCCTTCCTACAGACAGACAGACACGCAGAGTTTAATTTCTTAAAATTAAAGTTCAACAGAACAATATCTCCAAGCACACTGACCTTCACACATCTGTCTATCCTCACAGCACCTCCAGCAGACAGACAGCTCATCTGCAGCCTCGCGGTGCGGGCGAGGGCGTGGCCAAACAGAAAGTGGGCGTGTTCTTGTAGCATGTCAGCCGCAGTCTCCAGCTCTGACAGCTTCTCATGATGAAGGTTTTGAGCTGCCTCACGGGAAAGAGTTTCCACGGCAACGCAGGGGTCCTGAAGACAATAGGACACTGAACCTGAGGTGTCTATGTGTGTACATGTAAAAACACGAATGTGTGTGTGGTTGTGTGTGTGTTCACCTGCACATCAGAGTGCATCTCTCTCACGGTTCGTTGGCAAAAATATCTCGCTGCTAAAATCCTCTGAAACTCCAGAACCAAAAGATGCTGCTGCTCCTCGATTAGATCACAACTGTCAACCATCAATCAAATCGATCAGTAACTCACGTCATGGGTTTATAGATCAGCAACACCTGAAGCGGCAGTCACCTGATGTCTGAATGCCCGGAAACCATCGCCATGATGATCTTACGCTGCTGTTCTCCCAAGTGATTCAGACAGCACAGAGTCAAAGCCTCTTCTTCAGTCCACACCTGCATCCCATAATATACATGAATACATCCCATGGTTCCCATTCCTCATTCGTACGGTGACTATAATACCTGTCTAGATCTGTGCAGCTGCTCTCGCAGCATCTGCAGGTGTGTGTGGGTGTGTCTCTCCTCTCGCTGTATCTGATTGGTCACTGTGAGTCTCAGGGTCTTCAGCACTGATTGGTTGCTCTGGACACACTCTGTGCTCAGATCAGTCAAGCGTCTGCTACACGTACCGCACAAATTCTACATATATAAAACACACCAACGACATGTGGGTTACAAAGCACAACAACACACTTATGATGTGTGTGTCACATTGATCAAACACACACACACACACACACTCACCTTCCAGCGTTCACACAAAGCGTCAGTGATTCTTGCATCCTGCTGAAGCTCAAAGTCTCTCCACTGATTCCAGTGTGTCACCTGCACATCCAACAAACTCTGCAATGAGGAGGACAGACAGAGTGTGAGACAGACAGAGAGAGAGATAGACAGAGACTGACAGAGAGTGAGACAGACCGAGTGTGAGGGAGACAGACAGAGCCAGACCGAGTTTGAGACAGACAGAGAGTGAGTAAGACAGAGAGTGAGACAGACAGAGGGTTAACAGCTAAGATAGAGAGAGTGAGACCAACAGACAGATCGGTGTAGATATCACTGACCTGAATATCTGTGTGTGTGTCTGAACTCTGAGTCTTCATCATCCTCTTCCTCCTCATACACACCTTCTCACAGTGTTTGTGTGCGAGTTCATCAGTCTGACGGCCCATCTCTACACACACGTGCACACACACACACACACACACACATCAGGTGGTTTCTTCTCATCTTAAGGTTTCTGAACGGTCATTCAGCGTAATGATGTTGTGTCTGTACCATCCATCCACTGCTGGAGCTCATCAGCAACTCTCATCGAGAATTCACTCATCACTTTCTCCAGCGGTCCATCAGGTCTCAGCTGCTCCACCGATTGGCCCGTGAGCTTCACCACAAGCTCCGCCTCCTTTTTCAGGAGGGCGGTTTTCTCCCTCAGCCAATCAGCCACTTCCTCCCACCACTCGAACCTGTCCATCAGCGTCTGTGTCACACACACACACACACATGAGCGTCAGTGTCAGTGCTCACCGTCGATCATGACTGTACACAAAGATCATCACCTTCAGAACAGACGACTGGATCTCAGCAAGAACCGTTTCCACCAACCGCAGACCCCTCATTAATGCACGCGTCACTTCCTGTGCGTCATCCCTCCTGAACCAGCTGTGCAGGCTCTGACGGAGACGTTCCAACTGCTTTCCAAATCTCAGAGCCTAAACAAACACGTACATGATCACAATCTGAAAAAAGTCCAACTGTGAGATCACTGCCGTTTATTACATTTGAAAGGAAAGGTCAAGCGCACTGCACTGTGGGATAGATCATGTGACAGTGTGCGCAGTGGTTGTAGATGTCTACCGTCTGCAGCGAGCGACTGAGTTCCTGTCTTCCTGTTTTCTCCATCTCCTCTATAGAACACAAGAGTGTGTCAGACTCCTGCCGCTCGTCCTCCCGTATCATCTCTCTCTTCAGCACCTCGACTTCCTGTACAAAGGCATGCTGGGTAAAGATAAACTGCAGCAGCACAACGAACAACACGAGCGGCACACGGTGTTAAGTTCATCTTCAATCACACCCTGTTGTGCTTCATGCTGAAAGTTTCTCATGGAAATGACTTCATGTTTCTGCGTGTTTGGTGACATCATCGGTCTCGTGTGATGCAGATCTCTCACCTGCTGTTGCTGTGTGTGGATGATGTCAGCATGCTCTCTGTCACCCAGCAAAACTGGCAAAATCTCCAGGAAAATCTAAAATAAAGAGCAATTCTCATCTTTTCTGTCTTCAGATGAACAAATGAGACCTTTCATATTATCAATCCGTTTCAAAATCGATTTCTGCATAACTCTGAGGTTCCCTTTCCTAATGTCAACCTTATATTTCTCCTGCTGTAGTTTTGACGTGTGGAGATGAAGTTCTTGAAGAGTCAAACAAAGCAAACTGCTCCTGCAAACACACAAACACAAACGTTTATTATTCAAACATTCTGTCATCATTCACTCACTCGTGTCATTTCATATCTGTTTAAATGACTTTGTTCGGATGAGCACAGAGAAGGATGTGTGGAAGAATGTTAGCCATTTTCAATTCCGTGACATCATTCATAGAGTGCGTTTACATTACAAAATAAATGGATATAAATCAAAAACCAGCT